>NW_006800332.1:280741-294783 GCF_000485575.1 Poecilia formosa
CCCCCCCTTCAAATAAAGTGTTACCAATGATTGCATGACCTCATTTGCAAATTATTGCAAATGAGGTCATGCAATAATTTGCAAATTGCAAATAATTTGCAATTTGCAAATTATTTGCAAATTGCAACTTCTAGCTGTGTCCCTAGTTCAACACGCCTGCAGGACACCTGCCCTCCAGCCCTTGATTTGAGGATTCCTGACCTAAAACATGCAGGGCAGCGGTGCAGAGGACCAGAATTGAGAAGCACTGTTCTAGAGCAAGGCTCAAAATGATTGTGGAGGCACTAATATTCCTCTTAAATACAGAGAAATTCCCCAGATTTTGACAAGGTTATGGAAAAATTCCAGTGAACACCAGCCCTATTTGTCATCAAAAGTGATCAATAAATGGCAATAGTCAATTAACTTAGAATAAAATTAACTGTGTAATAAACTGATGTGCAAATTGAGTGTTTTCAATCATTTTTAGTGCCATAATTGTTTATGGGATTGAATATAATTTTTTTAGAATAATACTTTTAGTTTTATTTATCTCAAGCTGAAAGCAGGATGATATTTTGGCTGCTTAAAAAATTTAGAAACTGGTTATTTGCTTTTAGTTGTCTTTTAAAGGGTACACAGTCACTATTCAAAATACTGTTTTTGACTTGAGATTTTTAAATGAATTTAAAAATAGAAACACTTGTTATTTCAAACTTACAGCCTTTTTATAAGCTAAAAGCTCTAAAACTCTTTCGATGACAGCTAGGAATGAATCTGTCTTTCCTGTATTCGAAAGTGAGAAGAAAACCTACAAATTGTTTTGGTTTACTTATACAACTATGAGGTAACCAGTTACTCACTGTGCAAGCTGTAGATCTCCAGATGATTTTTCTTTGACAAGCAGGGAGCAGAAATTTGCCTCTCATAATGAAGATAATGTGCAGACAGACTCTTATATACAGCTCTGGTAAAACATTAATGGTTTCCTTTTCTGACGTCATTGTCATGTTCTGCTGTTGAGAAAATGAGTCACTGATAATGTCTGTAAAAGGGAGGGTGAGATTTCTGAAAAAGGAAGTATATGACTTCTATTGAAGTCATTTTTTCATGTGGCAATAAGCTGCATGCAAGAATTAATTTGAAAAATGTTGAAGCTTTATATTTTATCAAAAATGTCAAACTTTTCTTTGTTAGCAAATATATTTAATGTTGGTTCCTTTATGCCTTTCCTCTCTGTAAGACACAAAAACATAACCTTTGACCCTAGAAGGACATACACTTAAAAATGTACACATTTGAACTCTTTTGTATCTCATTTTAATTTAGTCATATGTTTTGGAAAATGTAGGGACCTGTAAAAGTAGTTTCACACTTCACACAGTCTGCTGCATTTTCACTTTTTATGCTCGATTACCTTTTCCTCCAGATGAGAAACGTAGATGCAGCACTACCACACTCCGAGGATGCTGATCGACTGCAGCATCTGCAGCCACCTGAGCAGGCAGAACTGCAGGTGCAACAAACAATTTGTTTCCCCAGCAAGACATAGTACGCGAATCAAACTTTGAATCCTCTGAGGATATTCTCTGCCTTTTGTACATAAGTAAAAAAAAAAAGATTCTGTCCTTGTTAATTATATTTTCAAATTTAGATCAGAGGACGCCGAGTGCATGTGGCAAAGAATAGCAACCATTTGACTTCCTGTCTAATGGTTGTTTTTCTCTGCCACATTTGACTTCCTGTCAAACGGTTTCTCTGCCACAACTTTCTACTTTAGAAACTAAGTATGTAGACCTTATAACCAACAAGACTTGTCTAGAGGTCACCTGTCAATCTGTCAAAACTTCTAAAAGTTTGACAAAAGGTGTCTTAATTTTCTCTCTGATTGGCATTGAGTGTTTAAATAGCCTCCAAATATGCAAACTCAACCATATAGAAAACTTGTAAACAAGTCCTTTCCATGGAATAAAAAATTATGTATTAGACGTAGGAAGAATAAATTTAAAATCCATAATAAGTTAAAACTTCAGCACACATTTCTTTAAAAAATGTATTCATTTTGTCTGTAGAGATTTTTCCAGCCTGAGAAGCAACACTTTGAATACATAAAAAGTCCAAGATTAATATGAAAAGCATATTTGATCACGTACAAGACAAATAACATTTTCTGAAGAAATTTGCAGATTTAAGGAAGTTGAAAAAAGGAATTTAAGAATTATGAAATATCAATTGCTTCAGCAGAACGTAAAATTTCACAAGCCATTCCAGGGAAACAGCAGCAGACTGTGTGAAACCACTTTTACAGGTCTCTACATTTTCAAATCTGACCACTAAATAGGAGATCATATCACATGTATAGGTTTGGTTTCCTCTCTCACAGATGTTCAATACTTCCTTGATTAGACTCACCTAACTCTGATGTAATAAGTCATTTTCTATGTATTTAAGCTCTCTTTTTCATTATTCATTGCTGGTTCACTTCCTGCAAAGTTTTCATTTTGTGCTCTTCCTGTGTCGCTGTAGTTCTTTGTTTTTCATGTACTCCTGTCTGTATTTTGGCCTAACTCAAACCTTACAACACCTGGGGACACCAGTCAATGCCCAGTTTGTCAGCCAACATCGTGTGTGCTGGATTGTTTCAGAAATATATTTGTGCATCTTCTTTCCTGTGTTGTGTAGTAGACCTGAGCCTGGTGGTCTTGTTCTGAATGACTGTTGGATTAAATTTATAGATGGTGACTCTGAACCTCTATAACGCGTCCGTATTTTCCATCAGTGGCGCAAAAAGTGGGTATGCACTGTATGCAACGCAAAGGGGCGCTGCACTAGAGGAGGCGCAAAAACAATGAGGGGATTTTTTTCTCATCAGCATTTTATGTACTTAACAGCAGTTTGTGTATGAAATGATCGATAACAGAGGAACAGCAACGAGTCCCATTGTCGGCCGCAGAGCTTATGAAATCATGACATCTCCCAACTGAAGTTGAGTCATTTGCAAAGCAAACACCATATAATGAATTCAGATATGGCAACATGCCTTTGCTGCCGCTGCCAGACTTTGGGGCAGGGAGGCCCAGAAGTCCTTTTTAAGGTCCTGGAAAGTACTGTTAATCCATTTATCCTCTTTAACTTTGTGAGGCTTTCTCTAAGGTTTTCACAGAAAAAATTGTAGCTCTTAGAGGCTCGAGTACCCCGGTAGATTCAGATTCCCATGAAATGCCACAATGCATAGCTATTCTGGAGCATTTTTAGCCAGTTTCTTTAGATGAACTAACCTCAGTTATTAAGCATCTGCGGCCTTCAAATTACCCTTTGGATTGTCTTCCCACTTATTTGATAAAAGAGTAGGAAGACATACACACGTACATATACAGGTAGCTTGGGCACGTGGCCCTTTGAGAACGCACTGAGGTGTGTTTTTTTTCTTTTAAATTTGAATGGTAGTAGTGCAGTATCCAGTTTGGATAACCTGACTTCGTATCAAGCTACAAGAATGAAGGAAAACATGCTAACAAAATGCCTCAGACCTGCATCCCATAGGTGGTTCTAGAGCAGGGGTGCCCAAGTCCAGTCCTCAAGAGCTACCATCCTGCAACTTTCAGATGCATCCCTGCTTCAACACACCTGAATCAAATGAATGGCTCGTTATCAGGCCTATGTAGAGCTGATCCTGGTCAGGCCCTGATTGGCTAATTGGGGGAACAGAGACAATTCCTGGGTGGGTTGGTCTGACATTTGGGACTCAAGGTAGGTCATCTTTTATTATTATTATTTTTAATCAGGCCAGTATACAGATATGATACTGGATTGATCATGTACACAGCGACTGCTGTCCCACAGGCCATGTCCGGTTTACTGTTTTGAAGCAGTACATGTCGTAATGACTGTGACCACCAGGTGGCGTGAGCAGCTTCACATTCTTGTGCATTTTCGGCCTTTATTGTCATTGTAAATGTGTCTGTATAATATACAAAAATATTTTTATCAACTCTGTCGCTGGTGCTGTATGAAAATGTAATTTTTAGATTTTTTTTTTCATTCTTCAGTTAAGGTTTAGAGCCACACTATAAAATGCAATACCAAACTTTGCAATGTCTTGAGAGAATATCTTGACAGCAAGACAGTCAAGTAGAAAATAGAAAAGAAACCTTTATTGTGGTTAGCAGTACAGTTGTGACAAACAACCATTAAAACATTACAAGTCAGAACCAGAAAACATGAAGGAACTGAGTGTTTAAATGTACTGACAGAGAGAAGAGTAATTACTTAAAGAAATTAATATTGCAATATATGAGTACACCAAAAGGATAATAAACAGTGATTTTTTTCCCTGTTTCCTTACATATCACCCATGCTGTTCATCTGTTAAAAATGGAATTCTAAATATTGTCCCAGTATTGTCAAGATTATTTTTTTTTAAATTAACTTTACTGAAATAAAACAAGTTTCATTTAACTAAAAAAATACTTGAGATAGAAATTAATTTAGAGTCATACTAGATACCAAGATGATAAGTTTAATTTTATTATGAATTAATGTTTCAGGTAACTTAACTAATGATGTAATGCTTGTATATGAATTATGCTGTTTTTTATGAGCCATTGGCCAACCTGCTCCATGATACTTCAATGAGCTTTTTTTCTTTAAGCTAACTCTAATGTTTCCATTTTCTAAAACAACACATCACATCTCATTGTTAATGTTGTCTTTAAAATCAGTCACCCCAAAAATCATTCCTTGATAATCATGTTTAATTTCAGTATATTATTCAATATTTGTAGCATTATACTGGAAAGAAAAGACAAACTACCGCTATCATTATCAATAAAACCAGGTTACAGTTTAAACTTGCCCCAGTAGTAGTTTTAGTTATAGGCCATCATGTTAGGCCATTGGGTGATCGGTCCAGAGAGGCAGGTCGGAGAGTTTCTCCTCAGTGGCTCTTTGGATGGGCCATCCCCAGGCTTTGAAGAATCCAGTCAGGTTCATGTTCACAGCTCTGGAGAAAGTCTCAGCATAGAGGTTCATCTTCCCTTCTTTGTCATTGGGATGGTTGGTCATGTCATGGTAGGCAGCAAACACCTTTTTAAAGGCATCCCAGCCAAACTTTTCCTGGAGCTACAAAGAAGAAAACAGGCTTATGCAGATGTGACCTCAGATATAAACACAGTGACTGTTCTGTCTTTTTATTTCAAAAGGACTTTTTATTGTATGTCAACATTCATACCATTGATTGTGTTCATAAAAGTTCAATAACGTGTCCTCTGTGAATAAACAGTAGGCTGAAAATTGTTGTCTTGAATCCACAATGCATCATTCATTCAGTCATTCATCTGTTACCACAACTATCAATTAACCTACTGGAAGACTAACGTTCGATCAATCCTTTACAGATTTTCCTTTAAATTACTTTTATTTGTTTTTTCTCTAACCTGCAGGTATGTCTCCAGGGCAGTCCAAACGTTCCAGTCGCTGAGATTCTTGCCTCCTTTAACGTATTTCTCTATATAGTGCTTCCGTTTGGCTGAGGTGATGTTCCTACTAGCCTGATTTAAAGACATTGATTTTATTTTAGATAAAGGTAGCAAAAGTTCACTCTGTGACTTAGATAAACATCATCTGACCGTTACCAGATTCATGTTTGTTGCAACATGTACAGAGAGTCTAAAGGCAATTCTAGACTTGCAACATAAATATCTTAAAGTCTTCCCTCTTACTTGTCACTACAGTAGATGACTTTGTGAGGCTTTTCCATAAAATTATGTGATGTCAATCTGATAATATGTCAATGAAACAAACTTATAAATGTCTCCATCTTCACAGTACAAGTCTGATCTGCTAAACTGCTCAATATATGCAGGCTGATGTAAGATGTGAAGAATATTTGTGGTTCAACAACAAAAAGTTACTGTTCATAATTCCTGAACTGCTGTTCTTGCTTTTTCTCTGTGATGTGGGAGATGTGATTAGTTGAGGCAAAAATAGTCATAAATGGATAAAACTCAATACTCAACAAACTAAAAGATAAGTCACCTTTTCTCTGTTGAGTCCCAGCACCTCCTCATGCACATACACTGACCAAAGGTTGCATGTGGCCTCTCCAGTGTGTGGTGGAAACTCCCAGGGGCTTCTCTGCTGGTTGTGCCCCAGTTCATGAATTTCTCCCCACAGACCTTTGGTCCGGGCATCTTGTGGGTTGAACAGCTCAGCTCCTGCGGATGAGTGCATCATGATGGGATAGCCTGCATGCATCCAACCTGGGAGGAGAAAACACAATTTAGTTCTGATTTCAGTTCAACTAAGATCAGAAAATAATCAACATCTTTCTCATTTTCAGCCAGCTTTTTTCCTCACAGCAACAGTGTTGTCTTCTTTCTCCACCTTAAATTTAATGATTTTGAATAAAACCATATGACTCTCTGGAGATATCTAGAAAAAAGAAGCCCCTGAGGTGATATTAGTAGGATTCTGTTGTGTTTTTATGTGTTAAAACTTGTGTCTTGAGTTATATTAAAACTCATTTTCTATGGAAACCTTAAATATTAAAATTACAATTTGTGTTTACCTTATTGTTTGATAGACATTATTTATTTGTATTTATTGCTTGGATTTGTCACTTTAAGCTACTTGACCAAGATTACAAGAAATTCCTGCAGAATTATTCATCCTAAATATGCCAACACATCAATGTAAAAGGAAGTTAGATGATTTACATTTCCTGCATCCTTACCTGCAGAAATCTGCACATCAGCCACGAAGCGTTCTTTGCGGATGAATTTTTGTGGAATGACAGCCAGATCTGCGACACCCTTCATGATGTCATTCCAGAGTTTTTCCACCTCCAGAACGTTCTCCAGGTCACGAATGAGGTGTGACGGTACAGTAAGGATGATGTTCTCAAACTCCATCTCTGCCCAGGGTGCAGGAGCTTTGCGCAGAGAGGACCAATCAGCTTCTTTAGTTACACCTGAAGTAAGCCAAGGACGGATGTTGTGATGAAAGCAACTTAGAAAAATATGCAAATGACAAGTACAAAACTGTATGTGACGGAGGAGCCGTAACGAGCTGGAACGTAGTTATACAGTCCTTGTTTGCGTGCGAGTACGCCCGCACATATATACACAAATGCACAACCGCTAACTTACTTTTGTTGCAGCTCAAACTAACATGGTTCATCGTGGGTGCACTCGCGGTGTTCCTGCTTCAATTATCATATCCATAACTTGTTATTTTCAGCTTCAAACATTTTCCCAGTTCAAATGTTCAAACAGGGCTGTTTCCGATTTGAGTATTGCATTTCTGGTCACAAATTTATTTTTTTATATATTTTTTTTCTTTTTCTCTCATTATTATTATTGTTATTATTATTATTATTATTATTATTATTATTATTACTTTGTAAACCTTAAGAGTTTACTTGAGTTAGAAGGTTTGTTGTTGTCTTGTCTTCCTGTGGGCGGAGCCTGTGCTTTTAAAGCTGGGCTCTGCACCACAGGGAGTCCGTCTGTGGTTAGACTCCTTAGAAGTCAAACTGAAGAGTGATGGACTCTTGCGCTGAAGGTACTGCTGTTTGTCTATTTTTAACCTGGCTTAAACGTCCTCTCTATCTACTCTGCACCTGTCCTCTTTTATTCACCTGAAGAAAAGTCACCGAAGTGATCTTCGGCCTTGGCCAGTCATCTTTGTTGTCCAAATCATAATAGAGCCCTGCCATACTGTACACAGTGTGGATTGTATATATCCCAAAATGAAACTTACTTAAACAAGCAGTCTCTCTGAAAGTTAGCTTCTCTTATGATCTAATTTGAAATAATTCAATGTTTTATTCATATATAGGGAATTTACAAGACATTTGCAAATTTGCAAGACATTTCAAATGGACAGAAGAAAGGTCTACTTTGAACCCAGGGGTGGAAGCAATTGCTTTCCAGCAGGAGAAACTATTCACGTCAGAATAGATTATATTAGGAGGGGAATATTAAAGCAACATTATAAGATATAAGTCAGAAAGGTGAGGACCACATAGTCAGTGTTTTCAGTGACCATTGTAACGTAACCAGTTTGTTGTCTTTTGACCAAAATAAATTCAAATTTAAATATATCAGACTGTTTTTTAGGACAGTTTCAGTCATTTGATTGTTGAATTTTCTTAAGTTTCCACTGTTTAAAACAGATTTTTTGGGGGGCAGCATCATGCGGGCTTTAGGTGTGGTTGTGATAACCAAATAAAAAAGGGGCGTGTGCGTCGGCCCGCGGGAGCGCAACCACAGAGGAAGACACACACCGTCATATCTGTGCAGCGGGAGACTTGTCTTTATGAATGTTTGAAACAAGTAAACAAAAATGAAAGAAAAAACATAAACGGCAGTCAGAGTTCGCCTCAGCGCCACAGATCTTGCTTTTGGAAACTGGATCGGAGGCACCCAAACGCCGCCTGGTGTGAGAGGACACCACGGAGGGGGGAAAAAGACGCTCTTGGTGAGATCTGGAATTTATTTTTTTTTTTGCGGATTTTTGAGGGTCTGGGGGAATATCGTTATGGATATTTCATTTTGGATTGGGACTTTGAATTGAACTATTTTCAGGACTTTGTTTTTGTTGAGGATATGGGACTCTATTGTGGACATATTTCAGAATTAAAACGAACTAAAATCTTTGGACATTTATTTATTATGCTAACATAAACTGAGTAATTTAAATCTAACCTTACATTATTTTTTGAGAGATTTTGGTTACCGATCTCCTATTGATCAGAATAACTATTATTATGTCTTAGTATTGTGGTTTTCTGAATGTCATTATTACTAAAAATCAATAAATTCCATATTAAGTGTTTGAATATTTATTTTCTTATTAATCTAATTGGTGTAACATATTTTACCTGATACCTGATATAGAACCCCCTTGATGAAATTGTGAGTTCTGTTTTTAATCAAGCTGCATTTTAAAACCATGATCTAAACCTTATTAAGGTGAGAGCAGACTTAAAAAGGTCACTCTATTAGTGTTTTCTGGAGGAATGAACTGCAATTTCATCAAACTGCAAAAAGTTTCTGAAGGAAATGTTTAACCCAAGCCTTTATGAAAAACCAAATAACAAGGAAACCAATTAAAACTTTAGATCAAACAATGATCTTGCTCACTATTCTGGCATTGAAAAAAATAAATGGTAATCCTAAGTGACCTGCAAAAGGAAAAGTGTAAGATTTCATGTCAGATAGAGAAATAAGGCTGCATCCCAAACAGATATGGTAATCTAGCTGGAAGTTTTCTGTGTCTATTGTAATGTATCCATGATTCTGCAAATCATGGCTACAAAAGTAAAATAAAATGAGTGCGTTGTATATCAAACATTACGAATGTGCAAGCTTCTGAAAGGAACAAACTCAGGTTTATTATGACTGCATAAGCCAGAGTCTTGTTGTTCTTTGAAAACAGCATAGTTTGTTTTATGGAATAGAGCAACTTCCATACCTGGCACTATTGGTAAAGATGTGAACATCCCTAAAAATGAAATTCATTACTGACACTAAAAAAGTCAACCTAGTAATATAAACTATCCTCCCTTCTATCATGAAGAATTGATAATTTCATTTTCTAAATATAAGTAGGCAATTTACAATGGTGTCTTCAAACAAAATGCATAGCAGATCCAAACAGTTGCAAATGGGATGGAAAGTCATAACATTTCAACTAATGTTATGACTGTTTAGAAAGTTACCAAGCAACCAATGAATGTGATGTACACAGTATATCAGAAAGCCCAGAGCTCATCACTTGGATTCTCAAAATATCCCCTTATGGACCACAAAATAAACTCACCAGACTTGTAATAAGGAGCAGTGATCGCCTCCTGAACCACGATCTTTTCGTCCTCCACCTTCACGTCACGAGGAGCCAACAGGTAAATGAGTCCTCCCCACAAGTTCCACACCTGCATCCTCTCTGATGTAACAGGGAACCTCTTGATAACACGTGGAGCTCTCTCTAATTTCTTTTTTACCAGCGCATCACTTTGGCAGCCTATTTGGATCTTCGGGTGACACAGACCAAGTATTACAAGTTTGAAATCTCATGATGCCTCAAAATCTGATGTATTTTGGGCATGATTTTTTATTTATTTATTTATTTTTACTAAAAAGTGAGACACAGTTATGAATTAAAGTGCACATACAAAGCTTTTAAATCATTCCCTTTAAATAATTTCCCTTTGACATTTAAATCATTTAGTTGTGGTCCATATAGAGTGGAAATGTAATGGTTTGGTCTGAATTTCTCCACAGGCCCCTTTTTTTATCTGTATTCTGTTACAATTATCTTTAGGTGCAGAAAGGCCACTGAATAGATGAGGATCATCTGCTCCCCAAGACAAAAGCGGCATAATAAAATCCCAACCAAATGATGCAATAATACAATTCAAAACACATAGTACTACAGTTATGTCCCCAAAGTGCTGAAAGTGAACACAGTGCAAACATAAGCAGAAGGCACAATGCTATTTATTTCAGTGGAGAAAGTCTTTGATTGCTTCAAGAACCAGTGCTTTAGCAACCTGATACTATGAGGCAGTGTAATGAATTGTGTGGATAAAGACATCCTACAGCTGAAAAATTTGACTTGTCCACCTGCAGCTTTGGCGTTTATGAATCTGGACTACAAATTCCATGCAAGATATAAAAATAGTGGATTCATCAAACTGGTTAGCCAGAAGTCCATGACCTTATTTACCAATTCTGCAAAAAAATATTGTGATATTATTGTTCAAAAACCATAATAAGAAATAGAGAAAGGTGACCATATTGAAAAATATGGCTACAACAGATTATAAAAAGATCTATGTAACAATGAGAGAGACTAAATGTGCCTTTTTCCACTCCAAGAGACTCTAAAATGTACTTTAGTTCTAAAACAGTGGATTTTGCATTAAGTGTCCCTTTTAAGGCACTAATGTTTGGTAATATCAGAATTGCATTTCATTCAGATGCTCTAGGATTTAGCATAATGTTTAGGGGAATAAATAAAGACAGCAATAGTTTGAGTTCATGTACACTACCTTCCATGTATTATCCACAAACTTTGGTGATAAGATCATTTCTGTCTTCATGCCAGGAGAGAGGTACAGGCCTGTACTGATCCACTCCATGTATTCTGTCACATAATCACGAAAAACAAGCCAATGAGTCATTTCATTTTTACCATTATATAAAAGTATTTTTTTCATATTTTTCAGTGATCTCTGACTTCCTGTTTGTGCAGTGATCTTGATTTGTTGGTTCTTGACCACGGGTAGTGGCGGGTTATCCTTGATGATGTAGGGCAGAAGCTCCTCCTGGTTTAGGGAAGCATCATACACACTGGTTGCCAGACTGAGGAGTGCATGCTCTTTGGGTCTCTTCACAGGGTTCTCCTTACTTGCCTTGAAATAATATAGTTCATATGAACTCTTAGAAACCAGTGCTTTGCAAAAGCATTGACATTTATTATAAAAAGTTTTCACCCCCTTGCATGTTTTACCCTTTTTCTTGCTTTTATAATTAATTCATCATTAACAAAGTTTGGCATTTTTGACAAGAAAGCTACAATAAACTTTAATGTCAAAGTGAAATCAGATTCTTTCAAAAATAACAATTAAATAAAAATATTTAACATAAACAAAGGCATTTGCATAAATATTTTCCATGTTCTATTCAGTATTTAGTAGAGACACTTGTGGCTGAAATCACAGACTCTTTGGATGTTCCAGGATAATGTAAATCATTTTCCCATTGTGGGACAATAAAGAACCTTTCCATTTTATTTTATAGGTTTCAATCAGGCTTTGTCTCAGCATAATTGATTCTCAGTATAACTTCAGCTGATTTATGAAAGTATCAGAGGTTTAACATTACAGAACAAACTACATAAGGAAGACAAGGCCAGTCATGTAGATCACACAGCTCTGCGCTCTGCTAAGATGAAACCAAAAATGAACTTTTTTCTTGCATAAAGAAAGGTTACTTCTGAGAAAAAGCTCAATTCCCTCAACCAAACTTGAATCAGAATGGCCTTTTTCACCAAACTAGATGTTGTTGTGTTGCACCCTTTTGCCTTCGTGCAACACCCAGGTCCATTTTACAGTTCCTGTACCTGACTGTTAAACCCCTCAATTGAAAAGTAATGAGATTTGAGTAACTGTAATACAGGTTTTACACTTATGATCAAATGTTACAAGTCATATAAATTGAACAGCTACAGAGTGACATTCATTGTTACAGAGCTGGACTCCACTCAGCACAGCTTAAGGGAGACACCAAGTGAAGCAAAGAATGTAACGTGGGGTCTGCTTTCACCTTTTCCTTATTCTGCATCGTCTCCAAGTGTTGTTGGCCTGCCTTAATCAGTGCTTATTTTTATGTGTGACTGTTGCCAGTCTTACATTCTTTGGTTCTGTAAGCGTGCAGGTGCATGTAAGCACACAAAAGAGAAAGGTCACAGAATCACACATCCATAACAATATAGAAATCTAGGAAAGAAGCAAGACAAATACTTGGAGTTGAAAATGCACAGAAAGGTTGTTTCTAAAATGTTTGACCTTGGGTACTGGATCATGTATCGTTTTTATTCCAGTATTTTGAAATACCCAATGATATCTTATTTTTAAACTGAATAGATCTAAAGTACAGAGAGAAAACAAATTAAAACCTATAATACCCACCTGTTGAATGCCCACATTCTTTAAGATGTCTGTCAGAAGGGACAGGGTCTGTATGTAAGAGATGTTGTTATAAGCCTCCATCCTCAAGAAGGAGACACACTCTGAAACCAGTTTCTGTAGGCTCTCTTCTTCTTCTTTGGTGAGTTCTACACCCTCCAGAGCATGACAAGCAAATCGATGCAGGAAATGACGGAAATAGAGCTTGTTGATCTGACTTGGATCAGGAGCTTTGTAGACACCTTTCTTTATAGTTTGTGTTAATAAGCCCAAGCCCATTTTGCTCAGGATTTTGTTTCCTGGAACAAGAAAATTGCACTGAATAATCTTGTAAATGGGTCATCTTTATTTGACTCACAGAATTAGACATTAGTTGTTTTGAATTACACAAAACAATGTGTGCAATTGTTTTATGTGCAATAAAACAATTGCACATAAAACACAGGCTATTATATGCCTGTATCCAGGGCCGGCCCAAGGCATAAGCAAACTAAGCAGCAAGGGGCCTCCTCAGTGGAGCTGATTTTTTATTTTTTTATTTTTTAGTAATAATTTCTACGTCATTATAATATCAAAAACACTCAATTTCACTATGACGTGATTTGTTTTTACAATAATATATATTTGATAATGTATGTAGAAATTATTTTATTGATAAAATGAAAAAATAATTAATTGCTTTTGGGGGTCCCCTGGTGGCCTCGGTAGGTACTGCACGCTTCGCCGGTAATATGAGCTGCCGTGCAACGAGCAGCCAAACGTCCAAAGTTCCGGTAGAAGTTAAGTAAGCAAAACAATGTCGCAAAAAAGGACTTATACTTCAGGGAGGGAGAAGAAAGAGGAAGAATAGAAAAAAGCCAAGATAAAGGTTTGTTTTAATGTGCCTTGGTAATGTAATGTTTATCAGAAAGATTAGTGGAGCTGCTAATAGAAAGTTAGCTTGATAGCGACCTCGAACGGTCCAGTTCAACAGCCAAACATTTATGCTAAGGTCTTTGTGTTTGTGTGAAGCTCAGTTTTAACTTTAAATGAGTTGATTCTCCTGCTTGGCTCTGTATATTTCTGAAGTATTTTTGGCTTCAAAACGCCGTGTTTGATAACGTTTAATAACAATAATTAAAACTTCTCAATGTTTGACATTGTCTAGCAAAATGTTTTTACGTCAGGCTACATAGCTGCTACATCGATGAGCTGCTCTATGCTGTAGTTGGGGATATGTTGTTTGCTGCTGAGCATAATCATTTTGTGGCTAAAACAAACATTTTTACATCAACTTCTAAGTGAAACTATTGTTAAAATCATTTGAAGGCTCAGAATCAGTCTAGTACCGGTACCGGTCCGCATTCTCAGGGGAGAAAGACTCACCTGG
>NW_006800332.1:294865-453929 GCF_000485575.1 Poecilia formosa
TTATTTAATCAAAGAGTGTCATGAATATGTGTGTAGAGCTGCACCGATTGCAGTTTTCTGGCCGATCCCTGGTTACCAATATTTAAAAAGCCTGACCAGCTGATTTTGATTTTGGCTGATATGAATTCTTTTTTGTCTGAAATGTCGCTAAATATTGCAAGAAAGTCACTGTTGGCAACATTGTTAACTGCAAATGTGCAGACCTGACCTAGCGGTTCGGTCTGTCAGTCAAACCTCTCACTGCAGAGCAGAAGAGGACAGAGGCTGATTTTCAAACCTTTGCTGATGAAGATAAGATTAGGGGATAAGATGGGCTTCACGTGTAAGTATCAGTAGATTACAATCCCCCAAAATTAAGGAAATTGGTGCCCAGAAATCAACTGGTTGATAAATCAGTTGGCCAATAAATGTATCTTATATTATATAATGTAAACAGCACTGCCAGAGATGCAATAAGTTTATAGCTGGTGTGTGAATGATCTAATGATCGGACTGCTGATTGCAGCCAGTCCACATTGTTAGCAGAACTAGAGGGCCCCAAAACTACATTTCGCTTACGGCCCCATGGAGGTTTGAGCCGGCCCTGCCTGTGTCTTTCACAGGCAGGTTAAGATGTAAAATTACATTTCAAAGAGGGTTTGTTTTTTTCTCTTTTCTTTAATAGACGTAAGACAGGAATGTCACAAAAGATAATAAATGAGTATTTTTTTTATCAGGAAAATAATCTTGATTTACTTTCATTTTGACAAAAAAAAAAAAAAAACAATGGAATGACTAACTACTAATACCCCATCTAACAACAGGAAAACTTGAACTGGTATCACAGTTATTAAAGGTTAATTCAGTTCAAATGACCAGCTTTCCAGATGTTTTTTTTAAATTATTTTTACGTTGAGCTGTAAGTCTCACATAGACACACACATATTTATGTATGCATGTATGTATTACATATACAGTTTTGTGTTACATATACAGTGTTGTATTGTATAAGCTCATATTAGATAATGGGAGTTTTGTTTGACTGTTTTACATGCACATAATCGCTACTAAACTGTTTAACAATAGTATTGCCATTTCCACTTCTCCAAACAACCACAGGCATTAAAAATGATCTCCTACCTTTTCGAACATTTCATTAATTATTACAACATCTTAGATCTGTGTGTGGAAAGGATTAAAAATCAATTTCTAAGAGTTTAGGATTGCGGCAAGGTAAGAGCCATAATTCACAACTGGAGAGAGAATGGAGCAGTGAATATCCTTAGGTGCAGTAGGTCAAACAAAATAGATTTAGGAGCTATCATCAATTTAACCAGGAGAATACAAAACAATGTCCAAAGCTCTGCAGACCCCATTGCCTCAGGTAAGGTTAGAGTTCATGATTTAACAATAAAAAGGAGAGCCTGGGTCAAATAATCTCAAATGGTGAATTTCAATGCCAGAACCACTGCTGAACGAAACCAACTAAAAATCCTAGATTGATGTATTTGCTGTCAAAGAATTAGTCATTTTTCACACTAATCTGCTTATACTACATTACCTCACAGATGTACGGGGAGACATTTTTTTATGTTTTTCCGCTATCAGTTATACAAAAAACAACAATAAAATTATTTTGTCGTGAGTTGTAGTATTTGTGGTGGTGAGAGACACGGTAGAACCAGTGACAATGTAGATTTAATGATGCTAACGAAGGTGTACAGAAGTCCAGGCAGCACAGGTGAGCAATGACACTAGGAACTCAGACACTGGTAGCACTGGAAACACAACTTCAGACAATGACAAGGACACGATTGGGAAACACAGACAAAGGTGGGATTCAATACACAAGGGATAATCAGTGAACACAAGACACAGCTCTGAACAATCAAGAGCAGACGAGACGACACAGGAACTAAATGAACACAGAAAACCAGATTTGAAATTTGTTCAGCTCTTTACGGTATATATTTCTCTTTTACTGTGTTGGCTTATTAGCCTGATAACTTTTTTTTAAATATGAAGAAATGTGGCACCATACCTGAGAAGTCTTGCATGGGGTTCTGGCTAATGTGTGTTGTTGCCCAGTGCCAGGCATGTCCACCAATCAGCAGGCCTCCTCCCTCGACCACAAAGTTTTGGATTGTCTCAGGATCAACATTAGTGTATGCTTTGCACACAAACACACTCAGCTCTGAGCTGAAGTTTGTCTTCTTACATGTCAAACCTAAGTTGGATAAAAGTTTGACGCCTCGCTCAAATCCAGCCACTCCTTTTCTACCTTGGTCCAACCAATCAATTGCATTCTTCCAAAATGATGCCAGTTTCTGTTAGAAAAGAGAAGATAGAGGAAGAGACACTAGAAGTATTCTTAGTTCTCAGCCAATAACCATGATGTAGAACAGTGGTCCCCAAAATACGGCCCGCGGGCCAGATCCGGACCGCCTCCACATTTGGTCCGGCCCCCTGAACAATACCAGACAGCATTTAAATTTTTTTTCATATACCGTATTTTCTGGTATATGAAAATACGCTACTTTTTTCCTAAGCTTTGAAACTTGCGGCTTATAGCCCCGTGCGGCTTAAATGTGGATTTTCTTCAACCACCAGGGGGCTCTTTAGCAGGAAGTGAATCATTGGAAGTCAAAATTGGAAATCAAAGAAGAAAGTGCCCATTAAAACAGAATTAGATTTTCATAGGGAATTGAAATTTGAGAATGTTATTGATCAGTTAAACAGCATTGAGGGGAAAAAGAAGATTTTTCGTTTTTTCAAATAAAACTGGGATCATTGTGAGAATTTGAGATATAGATATTAGGATCCAATAGATGGCAGTAGTGCAACAATAATGGATGCAAGCTGCTGTTGAAATCTAAAGCAGAAGAAGAAGAAGAAGAAGAAGAAGAAGAAGATGATGAAGACGCCCATGTTTTCATTTAGCACATGCTAGTAGCAGACACGAAGGATCAGCACTTTTACTGTTACAGTTACCGTTCGGAAACTACCGTAATCAGTTCAGTTAAATGTAAACTTGGCAACTTTTTCTTTTTCAATCGTAATAAATGTGATAATCAATTGACCTGTTATGACTCAAATTTTGGGTGTCCGCCCCCCCTCTGCTGAATCGTTGTGGAAAACCTAGGACGGCAGAGATATCTGCGGCTTATATCCCGGTGTGGCTTATATGTGTATGTTTACTGGGTTTTTTTTTTAAAAACTTTGGGGTTGTGGCTCATAGTCTGGAAAATATGGTATTTATTTCATAAATAGTGTTATTTCCTGGATTTGTTCTGTGAGGAACCCAGAGAGGGTTGTTTGATTGTGCTTTCTGGGAAACAATAAATTTTTACATTTAGGCACTTCTGCAATTGTCACACTTTTTCTGTTACAAACTTCCCACCAGAGAAAGGAAAAGTTATGTGACCCTCACAGGAAAAAGTTTGGGGACCCCTGATGTAGAATATGAAACCATACATTATAGAAGAGGTATATAACTCCAGGCCTCAAGGGCCGGTGTCCTGCAACTTTTAGAAGTGTTGCTGATCCAACACGTCTGAATCAAATGGATTAATTGTATTCTCAGTGTGAGGACAAGTTCTCAGCAGTCCTGCTAATGACTTTATTATTTTACTTAGTTTTTGAAGCAGAGACACATCTGAAAGTTGACACTGGCCTCTAATGCCTGGATTTCATTATGATGCCAGAACATAAATGTGTTGACAGTACAGTAGTTCATGCTGTAAAAGAACATTATGGATTTTTTAAAATAAAGTAAAACACATTTTCAGGTCTCCTTTACTGCACCTCATTTTGCTGAAATAAGTCATTTGTCGCCACAATGACCCGTCCCCGACCATAGTAGGTTCCTGCCAGGAACGCCTCTCCTTTATCTGTGGTACCAATGGGAAAAGCAAGAGGGCCATGGACCAAAGCTGCAGAGGGAAATCCATTTCCACGAATGTCAAAATCTGAAATCCCTTTCAGCAAGAACTCCAGGTCTTTTTTGAAATCCATCACATGACTGTGTAGCAATATGAAAGAGACAGAAACACAAAGCTGTGATGATGAGTGAATGAGGAAAAAAACTCTTATATATTAACACCATTAAAACCGTACGAGGAAGAGTTTGAACATCTAGCTCCCCATTGGATTTCTAAAAACTACCTATAAAGAATGATGACATATTAAAAAAAATGTCTGAATTTGCAGTGAAACCAAAGATTACACTTACCCTACAGTTTTCCAGGAGGATGGGATCTCTGGGGAAATGGGAAGTTTTTCTGCCTCTCCATACTGAGCAGTAAAGTAGATTCCTGCTACTCCTGTAACTTTATTCCCTGGAAACTCAAGGATTAGGTTTTTATTCTCGTTCTGTGAAGCCCACCACCAAGCTTGTCCACCAATCAGCAACCCTCCCCCTGCTTTCACGAAGGCTATCAGCTCTTCTGCCTTTGGACCCACTTGGTACGCATCTGTTACATACACACTGACACCCAGATCTGCTCTAAATTCCTCAACAGGACTGACTTGGTAGCTGGATCTGTTGAGGTTATCAACAACTCCTTTCATTGTTTTTGGTACACCTAAAGACAGGTTGGCAGACTCCCCTCCTCCCAGCAAGGTCAGAGCATTGTCTACCAGAGCAGGACAGAGGGTCAGGTAGGTCTCGTGGCTCAGGACCACGATTCTTCCTCGGCCGTACACAGAAGCAGCCATGAGGATGTGACCCTGGCTGTTCATCACTACAGGAAAGGCATCTCCTGTCAGCACCAAGTTACAAGGAACACTGGAGTGCTGAAGGTCCACCTCCTGAATACCTCTTATCAGAGCCTTGTAGGCATCCTGAGGGTAAGACTGGGTCGACTGGTTGGACATGATGGGAGGAATTAATGCTGTGTAGTTTGGATGAAGAAGGTAATGGACAAAAGAAAGCTGTTCCAAAGAGATACTGTGTCAGTGTCTCTTCCTGCAATAGAAACAAAATGTTCAAGTTAAAAATGCTAAATCATGTAGTTGTATAGCAGTCATAGCACCACAATGAACCACTCCTACAAAACAGCTTAGGGGGTTTGTTGATGAAGACTTTAGTAAAAAACAATGTCATGATGAAACTTTCACAAATATTAAGTAAATAATTAAAGAAAATCTTCATAAAAATTAATTTAAACTCCCTGTGTTACTTGTTCTTTAAAATTTCACAAACTTTAAACTTAGAGTATTTTTTCTAAAACAGCAGGGAGGTTACGGTTTCTCTAACTTATTATTATTATTATTATTATTATTATTATAACTCATGCATTTTTTAAACCTTGAGAAGATGAAAACATGATGTTGGTTTGTTGGCCAAGTGCCCCAGATGGCATGGAGGAATGAGACTTTCTATAGTTTCATTTGAGGCTTGAATCACTGGTCAGTGCCATTTTCAGCATTTTTTTTCTTAAATCATAAGTTGTATCAAGCAAAGTTCAGGGAAATATTTAATACATACGAATAAAATGCTGACACGTTCTGTTTTCAAAGACATGTCAGCATTTGTCCCTACTTGACATTAAATGTTTTTTATTGTTTAATTTTGTTCTGTTGAAAACAGAGTTCCCAAATTTGAACAAATAGCTTCAGGTAAAGTAGCTTAATTAAGATTCATATTACCGTTGGGTTATGAAAAACTGTTTTGTGAATAAAAAGCATTGCATAATGACTTAGGAAGACTTTTGTAAGAAGAATATATTGAAATAAATCATTTACATTAATTTAAATGAAGTTAGTCGTATTTACCATTTAATGACAAAACTTTAGATGTACAAATTAACATCATCAAGCCTGTAGTGATCATTTGCAAGTTGTGTTCAACCTAAACACAAAAATATAAACTTAATATTTGTAAAATTTGATATAAAATCCACTATAATTGTTAACTCGTGTTTTTAAAATAAGGCAGTTTAATTGTGAATAGAGTCAAAATAGTTGTTTTTACCTCTCTGCAACTTGAAATTTCTAAAAACAGGAACCTGTCCCAGCGTGCAGCTTTCCAACAAGCTTCTCATAAAGATAGTGCACTGAAGAGAAATACCTTTTTATTATTTTAAGGAAAAGTGAACAAGAGAAAAAACAGGGAGGGATTCAATGATTGTCCAATGAACATTTAGTACAGAGAGTACTTTTCTTTTCTTTCTCTTTAGGCAATGACTTTGTAATCTTCTATAATTTCAGGTTCACTTTAAAGGTCAACGAAGCTCATACTTGTGCAGTTTTTTATTTATTTCAAACAGACAATAAATAATTAAAACATGAAAAAAATACACAATAATGTCCATTGGCATGCAGTTTTACATAATTTATTCAAAAAGAAGCAGGTAGAAGATACAAGATCTTATGATTTCCTGCCTCTCTCATAACGATCAACTTACAAACATTTAAATCTCCAAACACCACACAATACTTCACTTTCTTGTTGTTTGACCTCCTTGCCTGGATCTTTGTGATAATCATATCTGCTCCTCCGGGATTAAATGTACCAAAGATAAATACATGTTTGGAATGATGTTTCTGAACAGGTCCATGCAAGTTTGTCTGAAGAAGCCTAGGCCTTCATTTTATAAGCTTCTGTTTTCTTTTTTCTTTTCTCATTCACCGTCTCCAAGAACATCCGTCTCATTGGTCGAAATATATTTCCCTATGTATCTTGTCAAAATTAATTTCTACATGTACTGTATTCAGTGGTAAAGATGCCAAAATATGAGCAATTGTTACAATTATTAGCTGCTCTCCAAACCGTGGTTGGATCTAGTCCATGAAGAATTTGGGATGCGCTCCACTCCACAGAGGAGCAGGGCTCATAGCTTGGCAGAAGCGCACACATTTCCAAATTGTGCCCATGCTTGACTGTTATCTGGTTCTTAAAGTTGTAAGCTTAAATATTTCTTTCAGACAGAGAGCGAAAAGTTTTCAGCATCAGCAGAGGAGAGAAGTGATCAAGCAGTGGCTTATATGGTCGCAACATGACTTATAAAACTTCAAAACCTCAGTGTGATTACAAAAAAACAAAGATTTTGAATTCAATGTGCACGATTGAAGGTACAGGTGCTTTATGGTCAGTTGTACTCTCCTAAGTAATCAGCAGAGAGAAAGAGAGCTCTACTGGGTTAAAATGACAAAATCCACAGAAAAGCCCTTCTTCACCTGAACATACAGATGGTGTTTGTCTCTCTACAGCAGAGTTTCTCAGTTCTGGTCCTCAGGGGCCACTCCCCTGCATATTTTAGATATGTCTCTGGTCCTGCTCAAAAATTTAGAAACTGGCTATTTGCTTTTAGTTGTCTTTTAAAGGCTACAAAGTCACTATTCAAATACTGTTTTTGGTTTGAGATTTTTCCATGAATTTGAAAATAGAAACACTTGATATTTCAAACTTACAGCCTTTTTATAAGCTAAAAGCTCTAAAACTCTTTCGATGACAGCTAGGAATGAATCTGTCTTTCCTGTATTCGAAAGTGAGAAGAAAACCTACAAATTGTTTTGGTTTACTTATACAACTATGAGGTAACCAGTTACTCACTGTGCAAGCTGTAGATCTCCAGATGATTTTTCTTTGACAAGCAGGGAGCAGAAATTTGCCTCTCATAATGAAGACAATGTGCAGACAGACTCTTATATACAGCTCTGGTAAAGCATTAATGGTTTCCTTTTCTGACGTCATTGACATGTTCTGAATTAATTTGAAAAACGTTGAAGCTTTATATTTTATCAAAAATGTCAAACTTTTCTTTGTTAGCAAATATATTTAATGTTGGTTCCTTTATGCCTTTCCTCTCTGTAAGACATAAAAACATAACCTTTGACCCTAGAAGGACATACACTTAAAACTGTACACATTTGTACTTTTTTGTGTCTCGTTTTGTTTTAGTCATAGTTTTTGGAAAATGTAGGGACCTGTAAAAGTAGTTCCCCTGGAATGATCTGAAAAAGTCTACGTGTTCTGCTGAATCAGTTGATATTTCACAATTCTTTAATCTATTCATTCAACTTCCTTAAATCTGTGAAATTTTTCTGAAAAGTGTTATTTGTCTTGTACCTGATCAAACATGTTTTTCATATTAATCTTGGACTTTTTATGTATTCAAATTGTTCTTTCTCAGACAAAAGTCTTACAGACTAATTGAATTCATTTAATAAAGAATTGTGTGGATTTATTATTATTTTATTTATTTATTATTATTGCTGATTTTAAATTTATTCTTCCCAGGCCTAATATATATAATGTTTTTTCCGTTGACAGAACTAGTTTACAAATTTTCTACATATTTGAGGTTGGATATATGGAGGTTGTTTTAAACACTGAATGCCAGGCAGAGAGAAAGTTAAGACACCTTTTGTCAGACTTTGATAAAAAGTTTTGACAAGTTGACAGGTGACCTCTAGAAGAATGGTCTTGTTGGTTATAAGGTCTACATACTTGTTTTCTAGACTAGAAAGTTGAAAATTGTGGCAGAGAAACAATTTGACAGAAAGTCTAATTGTTGCTATTCTCTGACACAGGCAAGCAGTGTCCTCTAATTTTAATTTTAAAATATAACTACTAACAAGAACAGAATCTTTTTTTTTTTTTTTTACTTACTGGGTACAAAAGGCAGAATGAATATCCACAGATGATTCAAATTTTGATTTGCGTACTACGTCTTGTTTGTTGCACCTGCAGTTCTGCCTGCTCAGGCGGCTGCAGATGCTGCAGTCGATCAGCATCCTCGGAGTGTGGTAGTGCTGCATCTACGTTTCTCATCTGGAGGAAAAGGTAAGTTTCTCTCCCCTGATCTTGGATTGGAGGTTTCCACTAGCGTCTGATTGTGCAAGTCACAAGATGGACACAAATAATCAGTCATAAAATTCAGGTGAAACATGCTTTTATTAATTTAGATTCTTGGTAGATATGGTTGTTTCATTAGCTTTAACTCTTTTTAGAATATTGCTATGAATTCATCTCAGGCCACTTTGGGTTCTAATCTCCATCAGAAGCTCTTGATGCAAATTCCACATGTACCAAGGGTCATATTGGAGACACCTTGTTGCCATCTAATGGTTGTAATTATGCTAAAATATGCCAAATATTTCTGCTTTGCATTCTCATTACTTTGATTCTTATCTGTTGTGTTATAATCAAATAAACAATTGATACCTAATTTAGCAATTTAGCATCAGTGTGAAAGAATAATCACTAATACTTCATTTTTAATTCCATTGTGAAAAACAAAGATGCTTGTCAATAAACTGGGATTAAGCTATTGAAATGAATATGTTTAATAACTTTTGCTTTTTGTTGGGTCACTGTTAGTCAAGACGTGCTAACCAGTTTTGCATCTAATCCAATCTCATTTTGAATTGCATTTTAATGTGATTTTGAAAGCTGGTTAGCCGGATGCCTCTCACCTGTTACGCCTCTAGAAAGGGATGGACCTCATTAAAAATTCTAACAGGGTTAAGCTGCTGCAGAAGTTTGATTTTCAGGCTGGTTGTTCAAATGTATAGTTTGGAATCTAAAACATTGGGGAACCACAAGAAGATTTTCAGCTGCCAATTATTTATGCTCTGCAGTTGTTGTAAAACAGCTCCCCCACTGGTTCATTGGAAAACTGCTGCAGGAAGGCACCCAGTTCATCCAGTGAACGTTTCACAACATAGTTCTCTTCTGTGTTTCTTGCTGTGCCAGCGCCACTCTGAATGGGCCGGTCGTTGTTGTCCACGCAGCAGTAGGCATTCCACACATAGTCTGGGATGTTGACGCGCTTCACGTTGTTTTTGACAATCCAGTTGTCTGCTGAGGGGACGGCACCAACCAGGACGTAGGCCTTTGAGCACTTTTCAAGGAAAAGAGTGGTGAGGTCGGACTCATGGATCCTCCAGGCATCTTGATTCATTTTGGGGTTCTGGGGAACCACGTTGGTCAGGGTGAACGTGGCATTACGACTGGGCACTGGAAGAGAAAGATTTTTATTGAAGTAACCAGTAATTCTAAACGTATTCTAAATTGATCACAGAAACCAAAGGCAAAAGTATAGTTGCTTTTTCATTATTTTGCCATTGCTGGAATGTGAAAGAGGAGAATGGTTCAGATAAGTGGAAAAAGACAGTAATAGCTTAGCTATTGTCTGCTCTTGGCAAATAGACTATTACTAACTGATTATTCCACTTTATTTTTTGCACCAATATTGGCTAAAAATATTCTCCAAGCCCCTGTCATAATGACGTGAAGAAATCTTTGGAGCTTTGGCTACCAGACACAATCTGTCTTTCTCTTTCTCTTAAAGCAGAGATGTAATACAAATACAAAACATTTTTAAGAGAAACATTCGCCTTTTATGTAGAACAATAGGAATTTCTTCAATGCTGTTGGTTTGTTCTAGATTTACCTCAACTTTGAGAGAACCGGTCAGTTTTGCTGACTTTAGTTTGTGTTGACCTGTTTAGTAATTTTTGCTTAATTGCTGGAGGTTCACCTAACCCTCTTTAGGTTGTTTGTCCTTTTTGTGTTAACTTGGTTAAGTGCATTTGTGAATGTTTTGTAATATACCATTTCAAATTAAAATTTTTTTCTCTGGATACTTTGTTACCACCCTTGGTCCCCTTAGACCTCGGGATCGTAACAGTTACACATGTAACTACGGCCAAAAAAATTAATAAAAATAAAGGTGACTGGAATGTATAAGTAGAGGTTTTATTTTTTTTATTCTGCATAGTTAAAAACAGTATTTTAACAATGTTTATAAGGAGCAATGATTTCCATGTCAAAATTGAAGACTTGTTGGTTTCTGACTACAAAAACAAACATTTGCATTGTTTGTTTGTCTCAGGCATGATCTCAGCAAGATCATGTTCAGGAAGTAATTTCTACTCTTGTTAAAAACCTTTGGCTGCGTGCTCGGCTGCTTTATTGTGTTTGTTTGTGAAACATATTTGTCTACATCATGAAAAAGCATGCAAAAGTTTGACTCAAATCCTTCATAATTCAACTTAAAAGCAGGGAAATTTGTTTAGGATATGAATGTAAAATAAAAAAAAAAACTAAAATTATTTCAACAAGTTTTCTTGAGCGCAGGTCTAACCTCAGATATAGTGTATCTGTCAACAGTTTCAACCCCAAAACATACAAATGAACAGCAATTTAAATTGTTTGCATCACGGTAAATCCAAGCATACATTAAAACCAACAAATATATCCATGTATAAGAAAAAAGTAAAAGTTCAGAATGGTCTATTCAAAATGTGGGATGCTGCAGAAATCCTACTCAAGACAACTGCATGGTATTTTTGAATCAAAATGCTAAAAAATAAGTTTAAGGGTGTGTGCACTGATGCAATCGGCTTATTGCTTTTTTTCCCCCTCATTACATTTGCTTGTTTTTCAGTTGGACTGTACAAAATGCATCTCACACACCTTTTAAATAACTTTTCATCCTTAGTTTTTCACATCACAGAACTTGTCATTTTAACACAGGTTTGTTAATATTTAAGACTTAAGTAACTTGAAGGACATTTACGAAAGCATGTGGAATTGCTCTTAAGCAATAAATACTGTATCTTGCATCTCTGGTGCCATAGCACCACCTACTGTGCCTCAAGGATACAGCACCAGTATTTGGTCTTTCCTACCTGGATGGTGTCCGTTAGGGTTGAGGTGACCTCGGTCAAAGCCAGAGTTTGTGTAGTCCTCGTTCAGAGCTTGTTTCTCTCCGAGGTAGACGCCGGGGTAGTCCTGTCCCAGCCAGTATCCATCCTTCATCTCAGCTTGCCAGCCGTCATTCACCAGCTACAGCACATCAGAACATGCAGAGACTGAAACATAAAAGCCGTAGAAGGAATCAAATAGTAAAGCACACAGTGGATTCCTTCGAAGTCATCCCACCTCCACAAAGCAAAGTTTTTGTTGATGAGAAATAGAAAAGAAGGTGTTGAAAGGTGGTTCAAATGGAAAGTGGGACACAAAGATGTTTATTCGTGTGTAAAAGTCATTTAAAGGTGGCGTAGGTCCATCAGCTAAGCTAAACAAGCGGGGATTGCAATGTATTAATTAAGGTAACCTTTTAGGGACTTAATGAAAAGTTAAGTCATTAAGTGGAGTGGGGTTAGGGTTAGGTTTACTTTTGTGTTTACTTTTCATTAAGTTTTGTTCTGGAATAAATAAAGTACAGACTGGATTAAAAATGTCAACAGAAAGCTGGCCATGGAAATATTTTTTTTTTTATACAATCTTCTAAACATCTACTTAACAATTCTGACAATATCAAACCATTTAGGTCAAACAGTGTAAAGCTTTGTGTCACCTGAGGCTCCACAAACCACCTGTTCTCCCTGCCACCTCCATTGCTGGGCTCAAACTGATACGCAGAGTAGACTGCAATGCGATGGCTGGTGTCATACAGTGTGGCAAAATGAAACCTTGAAGTGCAAAAATCATGATTACAAAACTGAATGCCAGCAGGAGAGAAACCAGCATGCTGCTGCACATGATCATGGAGATACAAGGAACAATAAGATAATTTAGCGCAGAATCGCTTCATGTGCTCAGAGTAGACATTCATCTTTATAAGTACCTGTTGACAAAGCGCTGGCACAGACGCGCGGCGCCTGGGGTAGACGCTCCCAATTCTGGCACCTTTGACTTATAAAAGTAAGTCATGCATTCTGCCACATCCTGAGGAAAGAACAACAGAACAGATGTTTCCTGACAACTTTCAACCAAACACATTTTTTGTAATATTTAAGATCAGGGTGGAACTGGAGAAGAAACAAACCTCAAAACGCTCCACAACATCTGCATGAGCAGAAAAGAGGAGTGGCAGGAGAGCGCACAAAGCTGCCAAAGTTTGCATTCTGAGTAGAAGGTGATGAAACCAGGAGTGTCAGCTGGCCTGGAAAGATGGGAAAAAGCAAAATACTGTGTATTTAGCAGTCAGAAGAGTATTTGATGAAAGCATGTGGAATTACTTCAGCACCTGACACATGGGAGGGGGAGCAGCCAGTTTGTGCCATCTGTGTTTGCATGAGTATATTTCCACTCACCTGCTTGCTGCTGCAGCCAGTCCTTTGCCACGACCGCCACTTTTATACAGGACTTCTCCTCTCCACCTTTCGCCCTGAATGACCCCTGTTTTATTTGATCTTATGTTTACTAGCGCTTTATATTGATCCAAGATTAATTCAGATCTGACTAACATGTGATGCCTGGATGATGATGGCCAAAAGTGGGAGTGCAAAATGTGAAAAAGTGCCACAATTAGCACCAGAAAGGTGAGAGCACACAGTGAAATATGCAAGTTCATCATGTGTCAACACCCTCACACGTGTTATGTGATGACATTTGTCTAATTTCTTTCCAACACCTTAGTTTGAGCTGTTTTTTTTAACTAATTTATTTTATTTAAATTAGATCAAACTTTAGTTCGCTGTTTATACTACCAGATATTTATTTATTCAGACATTTCTTTAATTTTAGTTAGAAATGTACTTTAAATCCTACTTTTTTCATCCAGGAATATATTTTATACAGCAAAATATTTGGTAACCACAAAGCTTCATTCTGTCTTTTATATTTTGATCTCAAAACAATCAACAACTCAGTTTTAAACTACTCAAGAGAACATTTTTGATTTATACTTTCATGAGAAAATAAAAATACACCTAAGGAACAATCTGAATTTATTCCTTCTCATGAAAAGCTATTTTTACTGTATGTTATGATTGAATGTTTTAGTTTGCAGGCCTGGAAAGTTCTACAGCGCCTCTATGGTCTTGTGTTGAAGCCCTGAAATATATTTATTTTCTTATTGCTAGCACAATCCATAACCTATAACCATTTATCCATAATATTTGTTGTATTGCCTCTTTTTCTGTGTCCTTTGTCATGTTAGTCATCTGTTCTCACATGTCTTGCAACATAAAGTCTGTTTCCAGTAAAGAATGTTTTATTTTTAGCAGCTTCCCTGAAAGTAAAGTAATTATGTACAATGACTTCAGTCCTCCAGGAGGTTGCATCATTTGGCAGAATATGGTTAGCTCATAGTTTATTGAGTCAAATAAAGTGTTCATATTTGTTCAGAAATCCTAAAACCAACAATGTTCAGTTTGGATGTTTGATATCAGGACCTCACGTCCCAGAATATTTTTAGCGTCTCATGTTGACAGGGTCCCTAATAATCTTCCACATGCCGTTTCGGGTTAGATAACAGAAAAATTTGTGCTCATATGTTGCTGTTCTCATGACCTCGGCGTGTTGTTCACAGACACAGAACGAACAAAGACCCTGAGCAATATCTCTTCAAAATGAATGACTTTAAATGTGCTACCAAAGTTACAATCAAAAAATGAAAACATCTCTCTTAAATGTTAAAAAATACCAGTGTCAGGAGGAAGCCTGACACTAGATTTGTTCTAAATCCTGGAAAATGAACTCAGTAGTTTATTTCCTACATGTTTTTGATGCCTGAACTTCAGTATTACCCAGTTAGCTAATGAGAAATTGTTCATTATGAGCACTGATGTATCTGTCTCTTTTCTTTGTGTGAACTTTTCTGTGAAGACAAGAAGACTGGTTCTGTTTGTGATAGAAAAAACGTAAAAGAGGTTTTGATGTCTGCGGGTGCAGAATCGAGTAAACTGCTTCCAAACTAATTGTACATTCAGTTGTTTTTGCTAAAGCCTGCAGAGAAAAGAAGGGAAACAAAAAGGACTGAGATGAATAGTTTCATTTCCTCTTGTTTGAAGTTTCTTGTGAAAGTACTAAAAAACTGGATTATTAACTAGAAACTTTAGAATACACACTACAAAATATGTATACATTCTTCTCAAAACAAGTTAAAAAAAAATATAAAATCAATATATATCATATATCAACATAGTGCTTGAAGCTATTTCATCTGGCTGGATGTAATATCAAAATTTTCACCTGAAAAATATTGTGAAAAGAAAAAGAACGAGGTAAACAAGAAAAACAAAATGCATATAAGCTATAAATGAATCTGTTTCTGAAAGAAACAAACTGTAACAGGCGATACCTTTGAGTTTTAAACAGTCATAATGGTGCTTAATTGTTTTTATTTATTTTTCTGTCAAATTATAAATGTGTTCATTTCGTATCCATCTGTGGTGGCTTATCAAATGAAAGCTCTTAACATTTTGTTTAATTTTTGTTACTTCTGTGTGTCGTTGAGCAGTTCTGCCTCTAGGTTGCACTGTTGAGTTGTGATTTTGAGTTGAACCTTTGAATGAATTTTCAATGTGACCACTGTGGATTATTCTTCATCCCCCTGGAAAAGATTTAGCAGATGTACAATCCAGTGTCTGAATAGGTCTGACTTACTTTATCTGTACTCCAGCAGGTAAATTATAGACTTTTTTAAACTGAAACCATTTTTTAAAAAATCCTTCAATTTGAAGTTTGAAGAAGGAAAGACTGACAAGAGAAAGTATTAAGTGTTTTTTTTTTTTTCTTCAAATGATCAATGTTTGGTTTTATTTCACTCCTGGAGTTTAGCGGACTGCTTCTTTAACATGGGAGACTGTGCTGTGTTGTCACTCTGAAAGATCACAGGGAGTCAGGGTCCCTGGGCACAGATTAAGCCTAATCCTCAACTCAAAAGCATCTTCAGACTCTGTCTACAAATAAGAGGAAACTCGATTCAACAGGGAAAGTCTGTGTTTTTGAGAGAAGCAGTAGATCAGAAGAGAAGTCAGTCACTGAAAGCTGCTAAATAGAAATAGTATCCTGTGAACTTATTGCACTTCTGAGTTCAGGTGATCACATGCATTTATTCAAACTGGTAACAAATTTATCTAATTGCATTCAGATGGTCTGGCAATGTTTGTGATTTCAATATTTATTTATTTTTAAATTGCTGACCCGACTTCATGTAGATGATGCAAAAGACTGTATTTAAAACAGGTCAAGAGATCCAGTGGTGCTGTAGTTGAGAGAAACGTCCAAAGATTTCGTATGAAAACAGCAGAAAAATGGTGTTTTTAAATGGAGAATTTCACAGAATAGGGAGCAAATCTAAATTATGGAATAATTTGTCAAATGATGTGGTGAAAATCATCAAAGCTTTATATTTATTGAGCACTTCTCAAACACAAACCCAGAAAATGCTTGCACAATGGAACACGAGCATTGGATTTTTACCCAGGGTGGCATGGTCTGGGGGGCAGCAGCAGGGAAAGTGAAATGAAAATAAATGGCCTGTCATTTCCCCAGTAAACCTTTTCCATTAGTGCGTCTCAGAATGTGTGGTTAATATGAATGTTTGTCTCTTTACATGGTGTAACTGCTGCTATCTTTTCATTTTAAAGTCAATGAAAAAATGTAGACCTCAGTCAATAAAAGTCCCAGGAATGATATTAAAATATCTGGATTTATAGATGACTGCAAATACTTTAATCTAATCTGGTGTGTTTGGATACTTTATCTGTTAACATAATTCAAATAAAGATGATGAAGAGTGGATCAAACCTCCATACCTACAACATTAAAGGGCCTTTTAGGAGCTGATCATCACACAGACATCCTGTACATTTATTTCACAATAAATCGAGGGTATAGTTGTTTAATATAAAATCTTCACGCTAATTTATCACCATAGGTTTACATCAGTAGTTTCTATTTTTATCTACAATAAGCTATGCTTGGATTTAGGAAAGTATGGAGTATTTGCACACTTTGAGGTTGAGACTTTCTTGCATGTTTTCCATCCCAGCCTGTGGCGATGGAGTGGAAATCCTAAAGAAGTTCCCGCACAGATCATCCACAGTGATCGCCAGAAGAACGAAAGGTGAGACTAACATCTTTTCCATGCACTTCCCTGCTCTCCAAGTAAAGATGGCCTGACAGAAACACTCCTCATCTCAGACAGAAAAAAAAGAAAGAATGGAATCCGCTCTCACACAATGGCTGCCCCCATCTTACCCCACAGAACCTATTCCAAACATCCTCTTCCCTCTTCCACTCCCCCCTTTGATCATTTTCCCTCACTTTTTTTTTGTTATATCTTTTTTTCAAAATCGCCTCATTTCAGATGCATTCATACATTTCCAATATCTTTATGTATGAGTCTCCCTCCTTCCTCCTCACCTCCCTTTGTCACCTCTCCCCTCCTCCCCCCATTCTCTCTCCTTCTCTCCTCCTCATCCTGCCATCCCTGCTTTCTTCTTTCTCCCTCCCCTCCTTCCCTATCTGTGCCCCTCTCCTCCCCTCCCTCCATCCCATTACTGTAATCCATCACTCCTCCATCAGCCACCATGCAAACAGGCCTCCTGGTTGCCACGGCAACCACCTCCGGCCCGGCAGTGCGCAGCCCCTCTCCGATTGGCTGGCAGGACCTAGGCAGTCTCAGTCTGTCTGGGAGATGTGGTAATTGGCTGGGAAGACACGCACACAGACACACACACACACACGCACGCACACACGTTCACGCACAAATGACACACACAATTCAATATTCACACAATATTAAACACACATTTAAACACTTGTATTAAGTCTGGGCCTTCGATGAATATACAAACATATTCTGCTGGATATTAAAACACACGTACACACCGCATAAACATCCTCAGAGATATGAAAGCGAGACTGGGGTCAGAGTAATGAAGCTCAGAAGAAGATGGGCTCTAGGCTCTGTGTGTGTGCGTGCGTGCGTGTATGTGTGCGTGTCTTTGTGTGTGCGTGCAAAGTGATTTTGTGTGAAAGTGCACACATGTCTGAATTCGAGGCATTTTTGTGTGGGTTTCTCTATGAACATGATGGCTGGAGTTGGGGGTGGTGTGCAAGATTTTGGATAAGGTTGGAGCTCTGCCAAAGGATGGATGGAGGATTTCTTTTTTTGTTCTTTTTTGGAGAGCATAGTTAAAAACACCTATATGCTGTCCCTGGTATGAAGTGCATAGTATTTTTTTTGTCTGTTCTGTCTACTGGGAGGCAGCAGGAAGGATAAAAATGAAACTGTTGATGGGCTTGACTTCACCATGCCGCCATTGTACAGCCAAGTCTGGCCAACACGGCAACAGTGATGAATGTCTCATCTTCAGGAATACATCACAAATAAAAGCTGTACCTGCTCTGAATAGCAAAGCATAGTTGGCTCTGCTGGGCTTGAAAACAATAGAGGACAATAGGGCTGCTTTGTCTCCTATTCTTAGATTATAAGGTAATCTCAGTGAAACATTTTCGTTCCTTTTTGTTGTGAGTTAATAACCAATTAAATTTTTTTTCAAGAGCATGAAGAGAAAAAGGAAAGCAGAGTTCTGTTTAATGTGTTTTAGCAGAAGAGTGTTTAATTTAAATAAGAAATTATCATTTGTTATTCAGTGTTGAGAGCTGACTTTGAACAGACTGCTTTGATAGATTGTGATCTGTAAAGTGGAAAGAGGGGGAAAAAAATAGATGCTTGTTGACCTCGGATTTGAGTCCAGACCTGTGGCTGTGTGCGAGACAATAACTGGGTGAACTTACCTAAATAAAAACGTCGGTAGAAAATGGAAAATAAGAAATTAACAGGCTTGAATACCAGAGATGATGATTTTCATGCTATTGTTGTGCAGGCAACAATATGTATAAAATGATTTAATTGCTCTTATTTACGTGAATAAAAGAAGAAACCAGAGGATCTCAATTTTTTCAACATTTTATCTGTCTCATTTAAGAAACGTGTAAAAAATAAAATAATAACAAAAGTTATATATTCCAGCTTAAATAAAGGTGATCAGTTCACCTTTAGTTTCTGATCTGGTGGGTGCCAATCCATGGCTTTCTAGACGGAAAGGAAAGGAAAGGAAAGGAAAGGAAAGGAAAGAAAAGGGCAAGGGTTATTTGTCTTTGAACATGAATCTATTTTTATATTTCTAATGCATTTTATAATTTCACCTTATAACTTTCCAAAATAATTTAAAACAACTAGTTTTTGAATATTGATTAAAATGTTGAAAGACTGAAACATAATTGTTGTTAAATTGCAAAATACTAAATGACATTTGATTAAAAAAAAACATGTAGGAATTAATTTGGCATAAAGACAAACTGTGCAAATTTTGAATTTCTATCATTTAGTAACAGCTGACTAGAGGCCAAGCACGAAAAAAGGTTTATCATCAGAAATTTGACTTTCAGTTGGAAAAATTGACTTGAAATATCTCATCCATATGAGAGAAGAACTGACTTTTCATCTGAAAATCTGACTTCTGGGTACACAGGAGCAAACAAAATGGATATAAAGTAATGGAGAAAACAAATAGTTAAACAATTAGAAAAAAAAAAGAGTATGTAAAGCATAACATAAGCATAAACACACAATTACACAACAAAGGTTTGAGGCTCATTTTTCAATTGCAATTTTTAATGGAAAAAAAGAGTCAAGGGAAGAGAAAAAACTGGGTAAATTGAGAAAGCCAAATGAATTCACAGAGAATGACTGACAGCAACGATGGCAACAATGCAGTCACAGTCCACACCTCAAAGCATTCCCAGCTACCAGACGGAGAAAGAGACCGGGAGCTGGAAGGGTGAAAAGGGGGGGGGGTTAAAAAATGTCCAAGAAGATTTCATCTTCCTTCCCAGGTAGAAAATACAAATTAAAAATTGCTCTGCATCTAGTGTTGATAACAACATACAATCACATTTTTTTTTTTTTTTAAAAATGGCAAGAATAAAAATAAAAAGTGCAATCGCACCCACACACTTACATACTTACAATTAGTTTCAGGGTTTTTGAGAAAGGAAACAAAAAAAGTGCAAGCAACATCACAGAAGAACAACAATTTACAAGAAAGTCAGACAGTGGCCCAAAGTCTCGTCGTCCAGCAGCCAAAGACCAGGCCGAACCGTGGGCCCTGTGGATCCGGGTGTGGCTCCTGTCGCCCCCACCCCTCACATCTCCTTCACATTGGTTTGTCCGTTTTGTACAAAGTGAAGGCTCACATTTTATCAGACAATCACAGTCCAACATGGCTTCCACACCCTCCCTAGAGAGTACAATCAAAATGAGTTTGACTCCACCACGCTTATCCCAGTGCCGAGAAAGCTCCCAGTAAAAAGGCTGTTTACTCCCCCCTGACATTGTCTTTACTCACCATTCAGAAGACAAACATTTTCCAGCTAAGGCTTATCAAGAAACATTTTCACTCAAGCACACTTCAAGTCTAAATGTTAGCTCTGACTGGTTGATGATGATAAAAGAATAGGCTATTGGACAGCACGTTTGTGAAAATGTTCATCCGGTTTTAACGACATGAAAGAGTGCTATTCAAGTGCAAGGTGTGAATTCTGTAAGTACACTGAGGTGAATGTAACCCCGGTGCAGCTTTCTGAGCGCTAGGTCAGTTTGCCCTTTCTACAATTCATCATTCTTTTTTTTTAATGAATACATGCTGCCATTTCATCCCAACTTTTGTCCGTTTTATGCCCATTGTATAGCAACCTTTTCTCAAGCATATGCAATGGCTCTTTTGGGGGCAAAATTAATGTAAGTAGATGGACATAGACAACAACATTGGTAGCCTACAGGCTACTTGTTAAGCTTAAGTTGATGTATTGATATTAGCTAGCTAGTCATCTTTTAGCTAACATTACCTGCATCCAACAGCTTTACTCATCTCAGTCGGTTAGTTTGGGGTAAAAACTGTGAAAAGTTATTTCCATTTTGCTGGTTTGCTGCCATGATTCTAACACACCTGTGTATCTCTGCGCAGCAGCAGCAGGTCTCTTTCACTGCCGCACAGGTGTAAACCCAACGCGCGCGGTAGCGCTCATGTTGCGTTTAAAGGCGGCTCGGAAAAACAGGTTGCCACATGTTAGCAACGGATTAAACAGTTTTAACTGCTGATAAAAGTGACGGAGGACACAGATATGGGAAGTGTGGAAGCCTCTACTGTATCAAATTGACACAGGAATAACAGAAAGTTGGCCATTCTAAGGTAAAAGCCCAGCGCATACAGTGTTCATGTTTTTTTTATTTTTTATTTTTATTTTTTATTTTTTTCATCCAGACGACTTCCCACGCCCCAACCCCACCCCGCAATAGCATGGCGCGCCCCACAGTTTGGGAACCTCTGCATTAAACTATTATTAGATCACAGAATGTTACTTTTAATCATCTGTCACAATGGGAACAAAATGCCTTCAGGATGGGTAAGAATCGACATTTTCCGGAAAACTAAACCTTTCCTAGATATGAAACCATACACTCATAAGCATGAAATAGAGATGGGATGAAATGACCAGCATTGCATAATATGGTGCCATACAACTGGTTCATCTTAGAAACTTGTTTTTCTTTAAAATAATAATAATAATAATAATAATAATAATAATAATAATAATAATAATAATAATAATAATAATAATAATAATAATAAACAGCTATTTTGGTTCAGTTTGCATTTTCACTAATTCTGAGTCATGGGTAGGATTCCCACTACCACACAAAAACACTCCTGAGGACCAAATGTGTCCACACTGTGTAATATCCAACAACACAAAAGAGGAAAAAAAAAAAACCTCTAAACATAATGATAATGAATGAAAGCTTAAGTAGTATCTTAATGTGTCATTCATGCACCACTGGATTTTACTCTGATCTGAAGTGGTGGCATAACCTTTCACCTGCAATCCTACAGTTTGGGTAAAGCTTGCACAAGCTGATGATTTAATCAAGATCAACTTTAATTAAAGCCAGCAAATTTGAGTGGTATGGATTTATACATAAGCATGGAAAATATTGCGTGAAATGGTAATTTGCCGATCTGAAGATATTCTCACATTTACAGCTATTGTTTCCGAGCTTAAAGCTATCAGACAAATCAATGTGGTTCTGCTCCGTTACAGCAAATGATTTGGAAATGCTGAGTGACTCTTTCTCACTCAGCACTTTGCACATCAAGAGTGGCCATTAAAGTGGCTTTTAAAAAATCCAGTTAAACTGTTTATAGATAAAAACAATAGGACCTTAAATTAGAGGAGAGCTGTTTAGTGCAAGCTTAAAAAAAAGCTCATTAAGGATACTGAGGTCATGATGAACATGGTTAGCATACCAACATATTTTGGCCTACTTCAGGGATGTAAAATATATCACAATATATATTGTCATTTTATTCTCAGTGTGTACAATATTAACAATGGGAAGGACTCATTAAGTAGCCAAGTTTGCTAGCTATTATATTCCAAGATAAATTGACTCCAGTTAATACATTCAGCCTGTTGGATGGGGCTTTAGTGCACAGTTTACAGTGTCTAAGATGTTAAAGAGCTCAGAAGGTATTGGAAAAATCAGAACGTCAGGAAGAGCGAATTAATACTGTAGTTGCATGGTTTCCCATTTATGAAGTCTTAGTCAATATGGCTTTCTAAGCCAAAAACATAATAGAAAATAACATGTTAATGTATTGTGGTATGTGAATGTTATACCTAGATCAAACTACTCTGGATCTATTATTTATTTTTAATAGCGCAATGCCTTATAAAATTAACACACCATCGTGGTCTCACTACACCGTTGGCAATGTAGCACACATAATTTGATCACCACATAAGCCAGAAAGTCATGTTTGTTTAGGATACCTCATACTGGCAACAAGTTTGGAATAATAACATTACTTATTGTCATACTAGGCTTCTAGACACTGATATCCAAATTGTACTGATGAAGATTCACTCACCATAGCATGCTGAAGGCTTGAAACTGAAAGTGAAACTCATAGCTTGACCTATGCTCTGACTGATTTGGCTAATAATTATCTGACCACTCGGATTTACTCATAAAACCTTGAGATTTGCTTCCCATTTAGTCAACTGATCCTTAAATATGATAAAAAAAATAATAAAATGGTGACATCATGGCAAAATGTACCCTGTCTTGTCACAGTGGAACACCGTGAACTTCACACTTTTTGAATTTCCATGCAGAGCAGGAGTCCATCAGAAGTGCAACATGTACTTCGATTCATGAAAATGGATTTTCTGCTTTGGTCTATTAAGTGACTGAGTAGAGCCACTGAAAAATCTTTCTTAGAAACCGTAATAAAATACATATAAGTACTGCACTTTGGAGAATTCTGACTGGCTTTAGAGTTTTTAGAGAAAAAAAAAACTCTTAAAACTTTGGTTTAAAATGTTGTTTTTACACTTTTTATTCCTATTAACAATTTGTAGTGAGAAAGTCCCAAACGTCTGATATCTTCTTAGCTAGCTTAAAGTTGAAAGTGATGTAATAATTTGGTACACTTTTGAACATTAATTTATTCCTTCAGTGAATGAAGAACTAAATGAATCTGTTCTCTCCAATATTCAACCTTCCAGCAGATGACCATGACCAGCTACGTAACACCACAGCCATACTGCGTTAATTCATATGCATGTTTACATCAAGGGCTTGCTTAAATTGCATTTGTAATCACTTGTAATAACTTTATACTTCTTTCACTTAATCTACATTGTCACAGCTACAAGGAAAGATGCATCAGTCGTTCAAAAGAGGCCTGGCTGTTTTTACCTAACCATTAAACTGGTACTTAACAGCTCTGAAAAACAAGCCATAAAGCCACAGCCAACAGATGGTCAAGAATTGCTCTTCCAGTACAGTGGAGGGGCGGGGGGGTATTTTAAAGCAACATAATGATACAAAAGATGTCTCAAAATTCACTATGGAGTCTTCTAAGAGGGTGCAGGACAAGAGCAGTGCAGCTAAAACAGTTAAAAAAAACCATGGCACAAAAATGAGCAAAGGTCACCTTAATGACAACTGAACAATTAAAAAATGTAGGTGGTAACCATGTATCATGTAAAACAGTTTTTTTTCTGCTCCCGATTTGTTTAAGTTAAAGAACACATCTTGAAAATATGGCTAAGCTATCCATGATGGGAAAAAATAGAAGTGTTAACTTCTTTAATAGGTAAATAAAGATGTAAACAACCTACAAGTTTGTTTCCATTACATTACCCTAAACCTTCATACTTCAGAACCTAACTACCTTGACGGCTGTTTGTCATGTACGTTTCAGTTGTTTAGGTAAATTAGACTCACGGATGCTGCGAGTCTCGTTCATCCTCTACAGGCTACTGTCAGTGTTGCTGCTTTATACAGAAAAAAAATTAATAATCTTTTGAAGAAGTGCACTGCAGCCACTGTAGTGTTGTTTATTTACCATTCAGGCTCAATAGTCTATTACTGGATTGAATTGAACTGAACTGAATAAGTGCTATGACTATGACAGACAAGTTGTCAGGACAACTCCTTGCACCGGGGAAGGCAGATCCTCAATGGAACAAAAACAGTGAAATCAGAATAACGAAGCATTAAATTCATAGTTTTGTAGCAGTTTAAGTCTAACATATTATCAAAAAAGAAAAAAAAAAGAAAAAAAAGAAAAAACAGTAAAAGTTTCTGGAAGTCAGAAGTTGTAGATGATTTTAAGTTGACTGTGACAACCCTGATGTCCTATAACCAATGACATCTCCACCCTTTTACTTGAGACGATAAGACTGAAATGATGATGACTGTGTGGGCGACTGTGGCTCAGTAGGAAGAGTAGTTAGTTGCAATCTGAAAGTTTTTGATTCCAGCTTCCTCCTGGAAGGCACTTAACCCCAAGTTGCCAAGCGATATGTGTGTTGGTGCATGAAAGTGTGTGTTAGTGAGTGTGGCGCTAATGTAAAGCGCTATGCTTGGCGAGTTTGGCTAGAAAACAAAAATATAGAAAACATAATAAAAAAAAGATGATAAAAATTCAGTCCATTAACTGTCTGGTGACCAGAATCTGTTCATTTCCAGCTTTACAGGCCCTGACCAGTGCTCAGATTCTTGGAGTCTCAAAAAGCCATTTTTTCCGCATTCAGTGAACGCATCTTGTCCAAACCCTATGTCACCCTTACAAAAACACTCTTCAATGTGGGAGTTGTCACTCAGTCAGAAAGTCAGAGAAAGCACAAAGGACTCATTTAAAAAGAAAATCAGCCTGCTAAACCTGATGTCAACAAAAATAAATAAATACATAAATAAAACAACAAGGATCAAAAATCAGTTTGTCCTAATTAAGTAAACTTCAAACTGTGTGGAAAGATGTAACTGTGCAATCTTTGTCAAATGCAGATTTTCTGTAATCACTGCATTTGTTAAAGACAAGAGATAAAAAGGATCTACACATGTCATAAAACCTTTGATGCAGTCACACTTTAAAACAAATTAAAAATCACCCTAAATTCAGAAGAAACATATAACAGCTGATGCATAAAAACAAAAAAGCTAGTGCAACGTCACCCAAAAGAGGGCTGTAAACACAGCTACGTGCTGACAATACGCAGTTATGATATGAAATATACCTTGACTGGAGGATTTAGTGTCCCAAATATGTCGCAAAACATGAGGGAACTCATTAAAGTTTACAGAAAAAAATTGCGTATTTAGCAATTTAATCTGTGATGAGTGGAACGGTGTGAATAGTCAACTAATTTCAAAATGTTTGGCATCTTCCCTCTACTGCACTCCAAACCAAAAGCTCAGGGTTAATGTCAAAAGTGTCCTACCAAGGTTCATGTCTGGGATAGATTTCTACCCAGGGTATGCAGTTTCAGAACATAGCTTGTCTTGAATAAGCTACTAGGCTGTTTTACAGCTATAAAGCTTTAAAGGGAAACATATTTGTTTTCGTATACAGTGTATTGTGCGCCAGACGATGTCCACTTGTGTAACATTGTGAAATGTTGCACAATGAAATGTGAATTTTTGAACTTTACTCTGTACTTCAGACTTACAGCGGGACTTGCATCTCAGTCAGTCTGCCTACGGTGTTAAATCTTCCGTTTCTACATTCAGATCACTCGGTCTTTGACCTCTTCATAGATCTAACTGATATTTGACTGGCCACAGTCACTGGCTGCACTGCTCAAAGAAATCCACTAAGACACAGGCACAAACAGAACAGAGTTACAATGGGCGGCTAAAGAGTTTGTATCACAAACACATTATTGCGAATTAAGTGTGCTTTCCTTTCCATTTCAATTAAAAGTCCTTTTTTTAAAAAAAAAATAAATAAAAAATAATAACATGCAAATGAACACAAATAAATAAAAGGAATCATAGAAAATGTGTTTTCGGGCCTCTGCATGAGAGCTGCATATTTCCACACACCAGTCCTACATTCTGAGATCATAGACAACACACCAATCACCAGAAGTCTTACAGTCTTGCACTGGCTTCACAGTCACGGTTTCATGGGAGGAAAGGTTATATGCAGGTCAGGTAAGGGCTCGCCAGAGATGCTAAGCCAAAACTGTTATTTTTTTCAAATACACAGTTTGATTTGAATGGAGGGGCGGGGAGGGGGGGGGGTTGATCCTTCTCTCCATTCATCCAGGAGCCAAAACCATGCACTAAAAACCTTCAGTGTCAATTTCCAAAATGCACCATTAAGTTGTGGGAACCCCATGCACAGAAAGAAGAAAGGGTGAGGTCAAAGGTGGTCTGAGTTTCCTGACCGGATGACTCTTATTTACCACTGAGCCGAGTCTTTTCATGAATGTGTGGTTCAAAAATCAAATCAGATTAAATTCTGTACAATTTACTCCCTGGTGGAAAAAGACATCCAGACAAATACCAGAGGAGAGTTCAGCGTCTCTGCAGCTCTGCCGTACACAAAGGAGGACAGAGAGAAGAAAATAAAATTTTGGTTGAATGTACATTTCACAGTTGGAAAAACACTGAGACGCACTGCTCCATGGCTCTCCACTGCTTCATCCTCTCTCGAACATGTCACCGTTTTATTAATTTTCACTCACTACTTGAGAGAGTCACAGCTGAAGATCATTAGGGCTCATCCGAGGGCCCTTATGAGGGTTCCTGTGGAGTAGTATGCCTCAGAAGTGCCCTTGGCGGGCTGAAGTGTGTGTCTTGCTGACAAACTTATTGCCGGCTGATGAATTCCTCTGCTGAGACAGAGGAGAGGGACGCTGGAGTTCGGGTCAAGCACAAAAGGGAATTTCAGGGGGCAAAAGAGGACGGAGTGTGGCTTCGCCGCTGGAGAGTCGCTCGAGAGCAGGCGTAGTGCTGTGGGTAATCTGCGTGCTCCAAAGGTCACAGGGGCAGATTGCGAAGACTCTGCCGACGAGCAGATCAGTAAAACGGGAGAGGTGGAGATGCTGAAGAACACGGGAGGAGCGACAGAGAGGTGGTTTGGGAGAGGGCCAGGGGCCACGAGGACGTGCTCTGCAGATTAAGTCAGGGTGATGTAGGCTGAGGCCTTCTCCTTCAGTTGTCTCAAACACAGATGACAGCTCCAGCTCCCTGTAAGGCACACAGATCAGCGACATCACAGATCAGACGTTCAATCACTGCGATCGTAAAGCCTGCTGGATTAATCTCTTGTTTCACACAGAGAGCCGAGTAACACTGTAAATTAAAGCTCGGCGAAGAGACGTGCACACGCTGCGTCTGTGATTTTGTAGATGCGGGGGATTTCACAAATAGTTTGGTTTGCAGTGACATTCGAGACTTTGTGACGTCTCTTAAAGACCTCGCAGGCCAGAGCTAAATTTTACCTCAACTTTAATACTTCCAAGTGGCTGGTAATCCTGCCTGAAGACGCAGAGAGCACTGAACGCAGCGCAGATGCTGAAGCGTGCACCATGTAAGTTCGCCATCCGTGAGACGGAAGCCTCGAGTGTTCACCTCCAGCAAGAGGCTGGCTTTCAGAACTTGCTTCTTCTAAATTAAAAGGCATCGCATGTGTGTGGGCAGAGCTTGACACTGTTACCAAGCGTTAAACACAAGTGGCACTGTTGGTGTATCTTCAGCCACTTTTACCATGGAAACAGGTTATCTTTCCACAACTCATTTCCATGACAACGCCATCAAACATCCTGAGGCAGCCATCTTATGTAGAAAAAAATGACAGTTTGATTTAAATAGATGTTCCTGCACCATTAATGGGATCATAGACACAGTGCCAAGTCTCTCTCTCTCTCCTGCTTTTTCTCTCTGTCTATCTTTCTCTTTCCCCTCTCTTCCTGTCTGGTGCATTCAGATTAAGACGTTCCAGCAAAGAGTTGCTGCTTCCTCTCTGTTATATTTTCCCCTTTGTATGAAAGCATAAGACAAAACATGGCTGTTCTCCTGAGAGCAAAAAAAAAAAAAAAAGACAAGACGTTTATTCTGCACTGATGGCTAAAATGTTCTCAGATGACAGCTCTGGTTGGTGCAGTGTGACCAAAACCAGGCCTGTGAACTCCTTCGTAAGCAGCAACACTCGACTACAAGACTGTTTTAATGAACCAACTGTTAGCGCGTACCCTCTGGTGGTTCAGACATGGGAGGACTCAGACAGTACATGTGGTAGCCTCTGTCGCAATCGTCACAGAACAACAGCTGGTCCTACAACACAACAGAACAACAGATGTTAACATTAGTAACATGAACAACTTCGAAACGATAGCTGCAGGACTTAACAGCACAGATTTAAGTGTGTTGGGTTATTTGGGAATTGTAAATTTGGGTTGATTTTAATAAGCACTGGAAACAGTGTGGGCTTCAAGGAGGGAGTTAAAGTGAAAAATTAAGAAATGGCTAATTTCCTGAGTTTGTTTTTTAAATCCTGCACTCCAGCAACACACTGGAAAATATCTGCATTTAGACTCCTGTCTTAATTATTTCTTTGTATGTGCAATTAATGCTTAGGAAACTGTATCTGTCCTGGATCAAACACTATTAACATCAGCAGCTACAAGCTGATAAATTTGTTTTCTTACAAGTTATTAAAACAACATTTAAATCCACTTAAAAACTGATTCTACGGAAAGCAGAAACAGAATGTTTACCTGAATGTCTTTAATATGTGGTAGAAATTTAATTAATTAGTAAAACTGTGAAAAAAAAGATTTGTAATTTATTTTACAAACACAAGTACATCTTTAATAAAATCAATTCTAAACAGTCTCTCGCTCTGGGTCAGTAGGCTAAACAACCATGTGGAAAAACACTGAGTTGACATTAACAGCCTGCACAAGGGGGTAAGCTACAAAACGTCATGGCTAAAGAAGCTGACTGTTCAGACCTCTGTCCTAGTGTGTTCACAGAAAGTTGAGTGGAAGAACAACGTGTGAGAGGGATGACTGCATGAGAAGATTGTCAAGATTTTGTGGGGAGTTTCAGCAAGATTGCTCTGAGATTGGAGTCAGCACAGTAAGAGCGATTATGCACAGATGACTCTTAAACATGAGCTACATTTTTGCATTTCTTGTGTAAAGTGACCCCTGACCCAGACACATTGTAAACGTTTTATTTGGACTACGGAGGAAAAAAAAAACTGCACTGTTTATCAGCAGTCCAAAGTCCGCTTTTCAGAGAAAACTAAAATATGGTTTTCATTTGGAAATCAGGAGTTTGAAGTAAGAGTGAAGCGAAACAGAACCCATGATGCTTGAAGTCCAAAGTGACGTTTCCAAAGTCAGTGATGGTTCTGGAAGTTATGTCGTCTGCTGGTTCTGGTACACTGGGTTGTCTGAAGTCCACACCATCTACCAGAAAAGCTTAGAGCTTCTTGTTCCTGACCGGTTTAGTGTAGATACTGATTTTATTGCCCAGCTGTTCATACCTCCATACCTCATCGCATTGAAGCAGTAATTTATGCACAACCAAGTGTTGAGTTCATAGAATTGAACATACTTTTCAGAAGCCTGATATTTTCTATTAAAAAATATATTTTGTGTTGTTTATATGTAATATTCAGATTCTCTAAGGCACTAGACTTTGAGTTTCACTATCTGTAAGCCATAATCATCAAAATTGCAAGAAACAAGAGTTGAAATATTACATTCTGTGAGTAATTTATGGAATGCATTAGTTTTACCTTCCATTCCAAAGATAAAACTAATATTTAAATTAATTGCACAATGTTGTGGCACATGTGTTGTGACTCAAAACTTATGTTTTGGATGGTTTATACTAAGGATTATGACTCCAAATATAGATTTTAGTAAAATATAAATATTACATAATACCAATTTTTAATAAAGAAGTCTCATGGGAAACTGTACCAAGTCACAGAAAAGACTGCTGACTTGAAATCTATATAAAAAAAAAAATCTTGATGTCCAAAGAATGCTGTGTCCTTCCATACTCCATGTTAACAGAAAGTTAAGGAAGAAAAAAGCATGGTGTGGTTTTAAAAAAGTACACAAGCAACTGGGACCACAGCCGTGGGAGGACTGTGAAGCAAAACTCATTTAAGAGTTTCAGGGGGATTTACAAGATGTGGACCAAAGCTGAAGTCAGAACTTCAAGACGCAGTGATGCATCCAGGAGACGAGCTGCAGCAGCAGCATTACTTGTTTTAAGTCACTCCTGAATCAAAGGCTTCAGAAGCATCTTACCTGAGGGACAGAAGAACTGGACCGGTGCTCAGGGGCCCAAAGTCACCTTTTCAGATGAAAGTATGTTTTGCTTTTCATTTCCAAATCAAGATGCCAGAGTCTGGATGAAGAGTGGAGGGCCGCAGAAGTTTCCACAGTCAGTGATGTTTAGGTGAGCCACGTCATCAACTGATTTTGGTCCACTGTGATTAATCAAGTCCAAATCAATCAGAGCAGGACTCCACCAGGAAATCTTAGAGCCCCTCATGGTTCCTGCTGCTGACAAGCTTTTTGAAGATGCTTTTTGGACTGCCAAAGTACTGTCGCCTGCTTTAGTGGCCATAGTGGAACTGTGCTGGATCAGACAGCAAACTGACCTGACCCTACGTAAAAGCTGTGTAGGTGAGACAAGAAGAAGAGGAGAGACACAAAACCCAACTAAATATTTTAACTGAAGGCTGCCATCAAAACGACCTGAGCTTAATTTACACCTCAGCAGAGCTAAGGTGGTTGTCACACTATATTGATGCAATAATTGGAGCACGTATTGAACGCATTTAGCTTACACTACCTCAGTATAATTTTTAGTCAATTTTTATTTGTTTTTCAGCAATATTTTAACAGTACTAATTCATTATGTGTAAACTATTACTATCAACAGAATAAATGATTGAAATATTTCACTCTGTGTGTAATGAATCTATATATAGGCTACAAAAATTAATTAACTTTTAAGGGTCTCTAATTAATTCAGATGTGCTTGTACACTGAGTGTACAGTGTGCATGACTGTGTATTATGTGTGCATGCGTGCGTGGGCGTGTGTGTGTGTGTGTGTGTGCAGCCACATGTGTTTATGTAGCATAATGAAGGGATCCTACGTCATTCTCAGAGGTGCCACACAGGCTGCAGGACTTGCACTCGATGCACTGCCAGCGATAAGTCCTCACCGCAGCCGTCATGTTCACTGTGAACTGCAGACAGGACGGGTGGCCTGGGTGCACACACACACACACACACACGCACACACACACACGCACGCACATACAAAAACATAACACGTGCACACAAGCACATGACCACACAGTTTTTACTGTCATTGCTTCTGTGTTTCTAGGACAATCATTCACCATCTATATTATTTGTGCAATCTCGATTGTGTCATACAAGAGAAATTGCATTCAATATAATAATGAAATAATGAAATAGCCAGTGTTTAACTTAGAAAGTTATGCATTCAGAAAGTAAATTTAAAAAAAAAAAGTCATTTCAGCAAAAGTAATGCATTTTTCCAGTACTCTAAAGCTTATTGCCCACATTTTATCCTTTCACTTCACAGGCAGATCCCAAAATACTTGAATATGATGAAAAACTCTGCGCTTGCTGTCACTCATTCCAGAAAGCGAAACTCATTCTGTATAGATTCATCACACATAGAGTGAATTCTTCAAGTCTTCATTTCTTGTAGTTTTGATGATTATGGCTTACATAAAAACCCAAAATTCTGTGTGTCACAAATTTAAATACTGTGAAAAAGTTCATTATTGGAAACTCATTGTGTCTCAGCATAATCAGCTAATTAACTCAAAACACCTGCAAAAGGATTCTTGAGTCTTTAGACGGTCTCTCACTCTGGGTCATCTGATGACACAATCATGGGGAAGACTGCTGACTGGACAAATGTCCAGACGACAGTCATTGACACCCTCTGCAAAAGGTCATTGATAAAGATAAAGAAGAGTTCTGTATTCAAGCATATTCATCAGCAGTTGGGTGTCATAGAAAAAGGTGCACCAGGAACAGGGATAACAGAAGCCTTGAGAGGATTGCCAACCAAAATCAATGTAAGAATTTGGGGTAATTTTCCAAGGAGTGTATTGAGGCTGGAGGCAGAGCATAAGAAGCCACTACACACAGTCAAATCCTACACATGGGTTACCGTGTCTTACCTGGACTAAGGAGAAAAGTAACTGGACTTTTGCATAATGGTCCAACTTCCTCTTTTCAGATGAAAGTAAATTCTGCATTTTATTTCAAATCAATGTCCCAGAGTCTGGAGGAAGAGTGGAGACGGACATAATTCACGTTGCTTGAAGTTCAGCGTATGTTCTCCCCCATTAGTGATGGTTTGGGTGCCATGTCATCTGCTGGTGTTGGTCCACTTTGTTTTCTGAAGTCCACAGTAAAGAGCCACCATCTACCAGAAAAGCTTAGAGCACTTCATGCTTCGTTTTCCTGACCAGCTTTGTGTAGATGCTGATTTTATTTCCCAGCTGGACATCATACCTTCCCACATTGCCAAAGGTGCCAAAAGCTGCTTCAGTGGCTATGGTGTTCCTGAGCTTGACTGGCCAGGAATTTAGTCTGACCTGAACTCCACAGAAAATCTAGGGAGTATTGTCAAGAGGAAGATGAGACTCACCAGACCCAACAATGCAGATGTCCTGAATGCGGCTATCAAAAACAACCTGTGCTTCCATTACAGGTCAGCTTTAGGTTTCAAGTTTGACTTGTAAGCCATAATCATCAAAATTAGAAACTCAGGCTTGAAATAATTGGCTTTATGTACAATTACAGTGCAACAATTTCTAAAATGAGTGACAAAAAAATTTAGATTTTTCTCACAGCATTCAAATTTTTTAGATGCACCTGTGTTTTTCTTGGTTAACTACAACAGACATGGACACATTTTTTGGCATCCCTGGTAAACATTTGAAAAAAGGCTTTAAAAGTAAGTCATCTTTTATTACAACGGAAAAATATATAGATTTTTAGAAAAATGTAACTTCCAATGACAGTACTTTTAAGACTGAGGAATAATATTTTTTAGCCAAATTGCCTGTGGTACAGTTATTGGCAAACCTCACTATGTATATAAATGAAATAGAACTGAAGTGTTTTTATGTTCATACTACAGTCATTTGAACAACAGACCACAAGCAGAGCTCAGTGTTGGAGAACTGCAACAAAAGCATCTCTGTCATCTAAATGCCAACCACTGGGAATCATGCCTCCTACCATCACAAATGTAACTTTGTGGAGTCAACTAAACTGTACTGGGACTTTGAACTGAAACCATTTTCTCTTATTTTCTGAGCAGAGACTAAATTTTAGACTTTTGACAACAAACAGTAGGGAGTTCAAGTAAAACAAAAGAAAACTATGTAGACGTAACCCTCACCCTCACAGTACTGCATGGTGGAGGAGCCATGATGCTGTGGGTCTGTTTCAATCTTGTTAAGAGTACAGGGTATTGTGAATTTGTTGAAAACCAGGACACTTTCGCAAATAAATCTGGTAACTTCTCCCAGTAAACTCAATGTGGGTCATCAATGGGTCTTTCAACAAGGTATTGAACCTAAAATATGGCAAAAGTTACACACAAATGGTTCAGGAGGTGGTACAGGCAATTGGCAACTGTGTCATTTTCTCAAAAACAATTAGTTGTTTGGGTGGGATTTTTCTCCCAAGTGAATAAATTCTCATTTAAGTGGAATTTTCTAAATGTTTGAGTTTAAGATTACACTCTTACAACAAAACATAATTTTTTAAGGCTTTTTACACAATATTACCAGGAGTGCCAAGAAATGTGGCCAGTGCTGTAAACTTTTAATAAATTTTACAACTCTTTAAGCCGCCATGACCTTCCATGTTAGCGGTTTTACAGAAAAGGGACCATACCAATGCTTTTTCATTAGCCCATTCACTACAGTTCACAGAAGTAATGTTTGTTCACTGATTTTTTATTTTTCAGAATAATAAAATGATGGACGGAATAAATATATATGTCTTTATACAGTACATGCAGTCAGAGATAGATACAAAAGTTCTGCACCAATTACACAACATTTTGTGGTTTTACATGCAAGCAAAATATACAATAACTTTCAGTTGCAAAACATGTTTGATGATGGGAAAATAACACAATCATTTATTATAAAAGCATCAGTCATGAGCAAATGGAAACGTCCACTCTCAGAGATGTCAGTAGACTTATGTAACAGTCAGTTATTATAAAATGACAACTAGGGAAATATGTTGTATTGTACAAGGTTGTTCAAATATGGCATTTCACTGGATCTATTTATATAAAATAATCTAAAAGTATTTCACTCTTAGTACTAGGGAGCAGGATGTTTTCAAGGTTTCTAGCTGAACATAAGTCTACTAGCCCATATCCACGTATGAAACTATAGTTAGGCAGCTTTTTGGCAGCTTTGTTATTGACTTAGATCCTCATTTGTAAGTCGCTTTGGATAAAAACGACTGCCAAATGCATGAACATGAACATGAAAAGTTAAGCCTGAAATGATTCGTACATCTGGCAGATTTAGACGTAAAATCATTTTCAATCAATCAGAAAGTTTGTTTCTGACACAAATTGAGACATAAATCTCTAAAATGTTAATACAGCAATCAAACCTTTCTTACAACATCCTTTTTACATGTCTTAGCTGGTATTTTTTGTCTGGTGATGAGCTCCAAGTCTTTGAGACAGAAGGCCCTCCTTACCTTCATCTAATCTCCAGCACAAAATCTCAAATCGGGATATTTGCTGGGTCACCATGAAACATTAATATTACTTCCAGTCAGAAGAAACATTAACTTTAAATCTAAATCTGTCAGTTGTATGGATACATTTGTATGTAATTTGAGTTTTTAAATGATAATTTGATCAGGGGTGTGTGATGTTAAAAACCCCTCATTTGTAGGACGGTTACACTAAAAACAATCACCTCACATTCTCAATAATTTCCAATAAAAACTCTGACTTGCCGTAACTGGGTAATTGTGACTTCATAGTCTTTCAGCCAGAATGGCAGTGTAATTTGTATATTGTGTTCTGGGAATTTATATGTGATATTTTAGAGCATGCGCACCTTGTTTGTAGAAAACAAAAACAAACAAAAGAACAGCAAAACAGAATAAAAAACTTTTGTTTATGTTTTAGCTTTCTTTCAAGCAATCTGATTTCACACTGTAGAAGAATCAGATATGTAATCACTAGAAATAGCGCGGTCACAAAAAACGCCTCAGAAGATTGAAAACATTACACTATAAAGTTATCAGAGACTCGATGTTCTGACTTTTATTTAAAGGGCTAAAATACAAAAAACAATGGCATGGTCCTTTAGTTTTTAAAGGGATAGTTCAGATTTTTTTGTTGAGGTTCCATAAGGTTATTTTCTATAATAGATCCCTCACCTGGACCAGGCAAATACCAAAATATAGAACAGTATTTGTAGTAGGTTTTAGTTAACTTTTTTTTTTCAATAGACTGTTGTTAACTTTGTTGCTGTTTTTCTACGCTAAAGTTAAGTTATTAAGACCAAGAATGGCAGAGGAACATATTATCCTCATTGCACAAACTATGGCCAAACAGAAACTTTACTTCTCTCTTGGTGGAGTTAGAGCACTTTGACAAATTGATACGTCCCACATCTTCAAACCATTAAAAGAAAAAAACTTAATCTCTTGTAAACGTGATTAATATCAGCTGACTTATTGCTGCATCCCACAAGTATAATTATTTTTACTTTCACATGTTTTATTTTCTAAAATCATCTGTCTGACATATGACATCTGTGTAGGACAGATGTCATATGTCAGACAACAGGGGAACTATTACTGATGATAACTTCACAGAACCTCACTTTTAAAAATCCAAGCTAACCCTTTAAGATCAAATTGGCTAAATCTCGTACTAGACGAAATACACATTTTTGGAAATCAAACATCTCCAAACTGTGGGTCATCAGATGGCTGCCTTCCTCCTGCCAATCATTCCCTTCTGCGGTGTCCTACCTGAGCGTCCACAGTCCGCACAGGAGATTAGGTCTTCGGGACAGCCCGTCTTCTTTGAGCCTCCAAGGCAAAAGTCGCAGTAGCCATTGGCAATCACTGAGCCGTCCGGTGCTTTCTTAGCTGAAAAAAGAAGAAAAAGCAGGCACTCTAGGTTAACTGCTCTCCGGAGAAAAAGGCGATGAAGAGCAAACTGTAAACTCATAAGTTAGAAATATGAAACGTTGTCCTGGGACAGGGACCCTGTGTCAGTCTCTCGACAGTAAGACAGATTGAAGACAGGTGAAAAACTAAAAGAGATCCACACAGCAGCCATCAGCGGGATGTGACAAAGGGTACCGTGGAGTGTTACTGAAAGACTGTGATTACAGACAAAATGCTGAGATGTAAGACAAAAGAGAAGAAAAGAGACAAGCCACTAAGCCTTTGCTGTCCCGATTGTCTCGTTATGTTTGCTTAAAACAAATGTAAGTCTTCACAGGAACCAGGGACTCTCCAAACCAAAACTCATCCAGGAAGTGGTGCCTCCTGGGGGGAGGGGGGGAGCAGGTAAATAATGTTGGAAACAAAGACGAGGATGAGCAAGAAATGTAAGAACAGAAGGCTGAAGAGAACCGAGTGTATTTATTCCTGACGGAAAGATGCAGCGACAGACCTGGCAACACGCTTAGCACAGGAAACAAGTGCTCTGTGTGAATCTGTTTCATAATAATTATTAACAAGAGAGAGATTCCCCCTGCCTGCCAGACTGCTGTGCATGTACAGTATGTGGGCATGTCTGTGTGTATGTGTTCCACATGTAACCCCCAACCATCTCGCTTCCTGTCTCTCTGATGCTGATTGCATAATCCCTTTAATGGAAGCAATCACATAACTGCACTCTGTTGTGTATGGAGGCTTTCTTCTCCAAGATGTAATGCAGTGTACTGGCCCTTTAACAATGAGTCACCAAGCAGGATGGAGTCAAAACGCAATAGATTTCACATTTGTCAAGTTAAAAGCAGAAACTTCAGCCTGGTGAGCCTCTAATACTGAGCCCTCTGATTCAGTACTTTGTAGAACCACCTTTTGTCTTCAGTCTTTTGGGCCTTGCACAACAACCGTAGTAAACTGATCTGAACACAGACACGCAGTTGATTTTAAATCTGAAGACTTTCTTTCAGTGATCACTGTCCTGTTGCTACTTTTTAATTTCCCTTGAGTTGTTCAAAGCTATGGATATTGTTTTACAACCTAACTTAGCTTTAAATTGCTCCACAACTTTTTCCGTGACCGTGCTGTGTTCCTTGGTCTCTGTGATGCTATTTGTTCACTACAAATCTTAGCCATCTCAACAAAAGAGCCTAATTTATAGATATTAAATTACACAAAGGTGGACTCTATTTACTGATTTTGTTTATTCTGAAGGCCATTGTTTAACTTTACGTCCATCAGAGTAAATGTGTACCACACAATTATCTATTCTCAAATAAAATGAAGTTGCGATCGCAACTTTTAATGCAAATTCAAACATCATTCACAAATTTTGCACGGACTTGCAGCAGTTATAGCAACTACTCTGCAAATCTGACCAACCATGGAAGTGGACTTCAGCATTTTCTGTATTTCCTTCTTTTCTGACCAATCACTGCAACTCAGCTGAATTTTGACCAACCCTGTTAGCCTCCTAATTGAACTTCCTGTTTTAAATGCTGAACCTGCAAGATGAGAGCATGAATGATAGATACTAAATGGTAACATTTGCCTTTTTTTTGGCATTTTGAGATGTTCTGTAGAATTTTCTTATGTATACGGTTCTTGTTAACTTTAATAACCAATATGGGATTCTTTTTTTGCGCTTTGAAACCTCCTCAGGATATGATTTTATTTGTGTTAGGGGTGCTATTTCAAGACAGTACCTGAAAATGTCATTTTCACTTTAAATACTAACCATGTTAAAATCCTCTTTTTTGGGGAAGTTTATGTGAAGCAGTTTAAACTTTTGTAATATAATGTTATGGCAATAATAAACTTTTTTTTTTTTTAAGGTGCCACAACATTAGGAATTTAAGGAACAATAATCACAAAAAAGCACCTCGGCATTCTGGAGGGACTGATTATATACAATACTCCGTAACGATATTGATAAATGTCTCAATAAAATGTGATGAATGACTAAATATAGTCAGTGCTGACAGAAATGTTGTGGGTTATCCATTTCAGGATGGAGTCATGCTGAGGAGAAACAAACCATAAGACTGAAACACTTCAACACCTGCATGTCAACAAAACTACATTTTTGGTTGGTCCACAACATACCTTACCAGTCTTGAAGATTAGCAGATTATTCTAAGAATAAAATGCACGTCTTAAAAGAGTAATTCTATTAGTCAACCCAAACATATGCTGAATTTGTCTTATACTTTCAGTGCTGAATAATTTGTAATTCTGAATGTAACACAGACAGGAGGTTTTCCCCCTTTTAGCCTCTTTCAGGCCTGTTCCAATTACCTGAAGGAAACTGATCATGTCAGCTGTGTGTCTAAATGAGCACCCCAGTGCTTGTCTCTAATAAACTCTGACAACATGTCACCGATCCCTGCTGTATACAGTCACAGTAATGGATAGGCAACCACTGGCGTTTGTTTGCCATACGCTCTGCTTCCCCCCAGAGAAATCCCACATTTCTTGTCAACATAAATAAATAAAGAATTGTGCTGTCCAAACTTTCCTGCACTGTATGTTTTTTTTTGTTTTTTTTTAAATCATTAGTTGATTCAGCTGCAATACAGGGGACAAAGCAAGCAGGAAATGCTCTCCCTGATTTGCAGCTGCAGCTTCTCTCCAGGACATGAACACACTAGGATCTGGTCAAAAAGTCATTTTTAAGGAAGGTTCCTCGCTGAGTGAAATGACCCAGAAGTACTAAAGTGGTAGCCATGATGAGTGCTGTTCAAACTATCCAAATACTGAGGAAATGAGCTCCAGTGCTCCCTTTATTATCTCCTTCAGCAATGCATTCACTGGCCAACACTTTCTGAAAGCAAAAAGGGTGTTTCTGTCCCACAATGCTTTGCAGCTGCATCATTTAAATCTTCTGAAGAAATCTTGTAATGCAGTCAGACTATATGGGCAACAAATAGGTAAACAAAAATGAATACAGTGAAGCGTGAAGCATCAGCCTATTGTATTGTATTTCATTTGCAGCTTCTTTGCAAATGTTTAATTTTTAATGATTACTATATTTTGCAGTAGTTGTAAATGACCATGTTTCATATCTTACACACTGAAAATTAAGATACTTGACGTTCACAGATTTTATTAAACATGACAATTTCAGCGCTGCCAATAAAAATCAGATGAGGTTGAATTTTGTCCATGTTGCTTTACAATTTTTCCAACATAAAAAAACAAAAAAAACAAAACAAAAGAAAGGCTACAAAAAGGAAGTCTCAGCATTGTTACATCTGACCTGGTGTTCAACATAAGAGATTCTACTCAATAAATTCACAGGCACTTTGTTCCCAACCTGCTGACTGCTTCACTTATATATAAATTAGCAGAGAGGATCCAGATAGTTCATATTTGTGCATTTTACCCGAAGAAGTAATATACAATGTGGTGGTGGCAGCAAAAGGAAATAATCTAAATACAGGAGAGAAAAAGATTATGTACATCTAGAGATGATGGTATAAAGTCGTAACCTGATCAAGAGTCATAAAACTGGCTAGCATTCTATTAGCATTGCTGTGATAATTGAGTAGTTTGTGACAGCACCGACCCAACAGTTCTTGCCTTTTTGTGTGCGTGTGTGTATGTGTGTGTGTTTTTGTGACCTTTTCACTGAAAATCAAAGGTGTGTGTCAGGTGCTGTACTCTTAATTTGTGCGCAGCGCCCAGGAGCAGTCCTTCAACGATCAAAGAGGGAAAAAAAAGATTGCCTGTAGACTACCATGCTCAAAGTGTTGGCTAGCGAAATCAAAGGAATACTGCATGTAAGAGTCACACTGGGACAATATATCTTCCTTGCATAATATTTGCATATTTTTTAAAAAGCTCATTTAAAAGAAATACATAGAACATGTATTTTCTTTATCATGAACAGCTATTTATATTCCAAACTTCAAATAAAGTGTACAAATCTGAAAACAGTATGTGATTATTGTTCTTAGAAGTCTATCTTTTTTTTTTCCACCAGGCGAAACGTTTACATGCTGGTAATCATATTACCACCAGGTGGCGGTAATATTGCTTGCCTAACAACATAATCCTTTTCTGAGCATTTTTGTGCGACAACCACAAAAACGGAGGAAAAACAAACAAACACTACATTTACTGCCATCTTAGATTTATTGGGAACATTTTTGAAAGTGCAACAGAACGTTACGACAAAGCACACAACTACCCCAGTGACGGACCAGTGAAAAAATGGTCTGTCAGAGGAATGGCTCAGCACCCAGGGCAAAGTTTTATCAGGGGGCAGAATGAATGTGTGGGGAAAAGCTTTCTGTTGCTCATCAAAATTTCTATATCAGGACTTTAGCAACACTGGGAAGCATCGGGAAATCAACTTTATTAACAGACCAATATGTTAACGACTTGAGTCTGTGTTAATTTTGGTGACAAAATTTTCACAATAGCCATTTTTACATATAAAAGCAAGTTACAAATAAAACATCCTTAATCCATTCTCTATCCATTGTCTTTACTAACATTTCCATGTAGTTTCTCTAGGGGGTAGGAAGGTTTTATTAGCTCCTCCTGCTCAGTTCTGGAGGGAATAAATGACTGTAATGCCTAGTTGCTATCTTTGGGTTTGGGGCCGTATGCTGAACTGGTCGCCAATGAGACTGAGTCTGTCTGAGGTGAATGGTTGTAAGCGTTCGATGCCAGGTGTGGAGTCGTGTGAGTGAGTCAATACTTTTGCTTTGCAATTTAGCATAATGTGTAATCTTAGGGAGCTGTAAAGGCAAATGGATCTTCGTCCTTCAGATCAGACAATAATAATAACATGTAGTCTTTCACTTTATGTCACTGACATCTTTTAAATTAACTTACAGTCACAGCAATACGTTTCACAAGACCTAAGAGTAAACAGATCAATGCTTCTATAGCTCTTAATAGTACTAATAAGATGCAGTTTTTTATCTAAATGGGATTTATTTCCATTTTTATGCATGGAGGCTGGAGGTGCAACAACATTAAATGCACCGAGGCTAAAGGAGCTGCTTATGAAAGGGTTTCACTCCTGGGGTCTTATGAGGACAGGTTTGCGCAGAGTGTACCGCAGCCACTGCAACACAAAGTGATTTTATGTTTCTCTCAACGCTTGAGAGAAACATTAAATTTACCACAAGACTTGAGTTCAGTATTTTATTTTGGAGCTATTTATTAGCCCCATGTGAGTAAAGTTCCTTATAACTGAATTATTAAAAGGATGGATCACTGTGGCCCTCTCTTTATATGTGCATGCTGCGTATGCATGGGACAATGGGAGGGGGCAATATTGAGAAAAAAAAAGTGTTTTGGATTTTGAAGCAGCATATAAGTATTTCAAGACAAAAAGTATTAGTTTTTCTTTTTCCAATTTTCTTTTTTTCTAACTTTTTGTACTTCCACCCTACATTAAATATTAAATTGTTCATTTTGTATAGACAAATAAAACTTAACGTTGCAGCAGAATAGAATGCTGCAATTAAATAAGAATCCCTCCAATGGATCCATTCCGAAACAATCAAACTTAATATAACTGAAAGAAAAACCTTCTTTTGAGGCACAAATCTACGTAAAAACATGGAACCACTCCTGCCAGGGCCACAGAAGAACTGTGATCAAATTAAAAAAAAAAAAAAAAAAAAGCTGCAAAAATGGTTCCAGTGGAGACTTCATGCATGAATGTGTGTTTATTTATTAATAAACCAACAGAACCAGACTTTGACTGAGAGTAGCAGGAGGATGCGTAAAGCTGAAGGCAGGGCTGAGGTACGCAGGCCTGAGGTCAGTATAAACATATTTATGTCTTCTTGTTGTGGTCAAATACATTTCTTTCATCTTACTGTTTTATTTGGACTCATTGCTGTTGATTGGAGCGCAGATTCCCTGGTGGAATAAAACAGACACACACACCCATGCACACACACACACACATCTAAAACACATTCCGTCTGCTTTCTGTCTTTTTTATCTGTCTGTGTGTATCTTTGTTTGCTTTGCCTCTCCCTATGTGTGCATGCTTTCAAGGCCCCTAGAGAGTGAATCAGCAGGTCCTGACGTACGTGAGTGAGTCGGGGCTGCCCGCTGGCCTGCCTGCGCGAAAGGGGGAAAAGAAAAAGAAAAAAAAACAACTCCCATCAATGATTAAACGCTTGTGGCCATGTTTCAGAAGCCGCCTGCAACCACAGACACACTAGTGCTGCCAAAGAGAGGGAGGGGAGGAGAAAGAAGGGTGGAAAACAGTAACAGAGGGAGACAATATAGAGGAGTGGAAACGAGGGGGGAAAATAGAGACGATACACATGGCAAGAAGAAAAAAGAAATAAAGTGACCAAGAGAAAAAAAGAGTTGAATCTGTACTCTTTATATATATATATATATATATATATATATATATATATATATATATATATATATATATATATATTCCACCTTTTCTCCTGACAATTCCTTCCTGCTTTACCCCCATCTCCAAATTTTTCTCCTCCTTTACCTGACCATCTTCTCCTCTCTCTCTCCCCTCCTCTGCTCTCCTCTCTCTTCTTCCAATTACCAGGAGGAGTACGAGCAGAACCGCACACTTCACAGCTTTCAAGTGTTGGAGAGAAATCCTCCTGGGAATTATCCAGCAAGAGATGAATTCTCAAATGGTCCCTTCGACTCCCCAACACCAACCCTTCTCCCCATCAGCCTCCTCCCGCCCCAACAACTGTCTCATTTTCTCCTCTTTTCCTCCTCCTTGCTGCTCCTTCATTACAATCTGCTGTTATTTTGCTTTCGAGCTCTTGTCCCTGAATCCTTTTGTTTTCACTCGTGTCTCATCTCTTTCACTGAAACAAGTGTTATCTCCCGTTTTATCTTTGTCAAATTACAAACAATATCATAATTGATGAGCATAGTGTGGAATATTACTTTAACAAAGTCTTTATCAATATAGCTTAGAGGAGTGCTAATTTCCCTGCTGTCTCACCTAATTCATTAAAATATTGCCGTCCTTTCAAAGACTTTCAGTAGGAAGGAATCCATTTAAAATAGCCCAAATTATCAGATCTATTTGACTTGAAGCTTTTATTATCTCACTCTTTAGTTCAACAGGTTCATTTGTGAGTCGTGCAGCTAATGCTGTTCTACTAGACCACCGAATGGGAGTCACACCAAAACTGCTGTGCAGAGAGAAAATAGTGCATGAACAACACAAAGAAGTCATTATCCTGTGTCAATATGTTTAACCTCAGAAATTAACCCTGATTTTGCTGATAATCAGTTTTTTTCCCTCCAACATTTCTCTGACCTAATATTTAAAACTCATGAGGTCAAGAGCAAATTAGAGGAAGAATCTCAGAAATATTAAATCAGATCCGCATTTGCAATACAGAGCATGTGCAGTTCAGGGGCAACTCTGAAAAATCTACTTATTTCAAATAATGTTAATAAACATGAATATATTCTCAATGAAACCCTATTAGTAGATGCTGTGGATCAGAACGTGCCCCTCATTAACCAAGGTCCTGTTTGTGGTTTGTTTTAAGCCGCAGGAGATGTAGCAAACATGAGGAAGAAGATGACGTAGTCAGAGGAAACCAAAAGTAAATTATGACCATGGTGAGACATGGTGATGGGAGCATCATGCTGTGGGCTTTTCTCTATCAATGACAAGGTGGTCAGGCTTGATGGGAAGATGTGTGAAGCTAAATACGAGGTACGTCTGGAAGAAAGGCTGAAACAATTTGGTGCTGGAGCAGAGGTTTACCGTAATGACAGTACACATGAAACAACATTATGATCGACAACCTTATTCCCTTATACCATTACTCTCATTATTTGTTTTCTTCTTGAGTGATAAAAGCTTTATGGCCCTTTGAAAAAATATAATTGAGCAAATTATCTAAATGTGTTCTATAAATTGAACCTTTTCATGATCAAAAAGCTAAATTTTATTCCTAAATTAACCTTTTACAAAGTGAATATGCATTTTATAGAACAAAGATTTGCATTTATGGAAGGGATTATATGGAAAAGCATAAGGCTTGTGGCCTAAAGAGAAAAAAAGAGACTCCTTGTGCCCCAAAAGTTTCATTCTGCTTGAAAACTCACAGCCTATAATTTTTCACCACTTTCAGACTTAAATACGGTTTTATGTTATTTAAGTTATTAAGAGCCAATGAAGCCTAAATAGTCCCATGTCAAATAATAATCTGATGATGAACTTTCTTTTGCCAATAAACCAACAGCGTGACAGGACTGTTAGTATCCAAGTCAAGGGTTATTCTTTTCTATTCACACTTTTTTACCCTTAACGTTAGATATTATTCAATTTCACCTATTTTGGGTTGATATGGTTTGTAAACCTCAACCATGATGAGTCATATTGATCCCAAAACTTGTTAAGCAAAACAATCCAAAATTTGGCAGATTTGTTCCCCCCTGAAGGCTGTAACATATTTCTTTGGACTTATTATTGCCTTATGACTTTTGTACTTCCACTGAAGAAGTGTTAGCTTTGACCTTTCTGCTTGAATGCGTTGATGTTTCTCACTGTCTTCTAAATTACTTTTTTTTATTATTCATTTCAGTTTTTTCCCCATCTCTGTGTCTGCTGCTTGATTTGACCTATAATGCATAATATCTTAATGGCATTTGCGACTCTAATGGACTGACTAAAGTAATTGAATATTCTTTTGTGTGTGTTTTCTTCCTTTCTTTTTTGGTTCTCTGCAGTTATCCAAAAGTAAGCAAAGCCATTACTGATTGTAGCCATTTTGTTCTGGCTGTTCTTTGGACTCAGGACTGCAGGGCTTCCAGTTTGGCAGGTGGAGATGGAAGAAAGAAATGAGGATGAGGAGTAAGAGGGGGAAAATGGCAGAAGTCAAGGTAAGGGTTTGAGTGAAAGTGAAAAAACGAGGAGGAAGACAATGAGGAAACAAACGGGAGCGAAGGAAAGGAAACAGGAAAAAAAAACTGTCTCCATGTTGTGTCGAAGCAGCAGTGTGTGAAAACACACACTCTGCACTCCTGTCGCCTCGCTGCTTAATGAGGAAAGCCTCTGAGGGGTAGCGCACGCAGACACAATGAGAGCACACACATGCACGGCCAAAATCACACACATACAGTAGGGAGCACACGTGCACACACAGAGATTTACAGCGATGCCTTTGCATAATAACTTTGGCTGTCCAGTTTTACTTCCGTCCCCTTCCCCCCACCGCTGCTGCTTGCTCTTTTAAAAACCCCAAACCCCCTCCACACACACACACACACATACATATACACTGTATACATGTAAAGTTGAGGATGTTGTTGAGAGGACAACAAGGGCTGAACGGATGCAGAGGAAACCAGCAGCACATACTTCACATTCACACTGACACTATCCCAAATGCTTAGGGAGACATTTCCAGATTTTTTTTATGCAGACAAGGAGACATAGATGCAGTCAGATGGAAACCGTCAGTCACAGATGAAAAGTCACTGGCTTCCTTCCTCCCTCTCGCTCTCTCTCTCTCCCTCTGCTTCTGTCTTCTTCCCATCCTCTTCCTCTTTCTTCCTCCTCACAGTTTCTCATTATTGCTTCTCCTCTCTCTGTTTCTGATTCCATCTCTTCTACGCTTCATTGTGCTTCTGTTTTTTTTCTTTACTTTTCATGTTTCATCTCTTTCTTCGTTGGGTTTTTTTTGTTTTTTTTGCCTGCTCCTGCTTCACTCTTGGAGAGGAAATTGGAACTCTTTGCTGCAATCCATCTGTTGTCACACTAATGCTTGCGCCAGTGCCACCCCCCCATACCCGTCCTCTGTTTTTTCCCTAAAAACCTGCTCCTTTTATTCCCCATCTCTGTCTTCACCACACCCATCCCAACCTTCAGCCTTTCACATGCGCCGCACAAAGACAAGTATTACCTCCATTCGTGTCCACTCAGCAGCTTGCGTAACTCTCGGTGCATTGTGGGACTGGATGTGTGCGTTTGTGTGTGCAACGTGAGTCGGTGTGCCGAGATGACATTGCAAAGTAAAGAGGACGGAGGCTGTTTTGGTGCATAGTAAAAACTTGATATATGGCTGCACTGTAATCACACTGACCCAAGAAGACACACGCCTACACACACATGCATACACACCATCTATCTATCAGGCTCTACAGCCTCCTGAATGTGTGCGCATACAGTAAACAGACACACGTGCAAATAAATGGCCCACGCACACAGTCACACAACCTCCCCATAAATCATGCATGTAAAGAAATCAGCCTTACAGTGGGACTATGAGTCTGTGTGTGATTATTTTGTGCAAATGTGCTCACATTTGCAAACTCTCAGAAAGAGCCACTTAGCCAGCACAGACCAGTGTCCCCGTCGATAAAGAGTTAAAATGCAAATTATTAATCCTATTTGGTTCCAGGGGAGAGAACCGGCTGGGAATGCGACTGTGAAATCCTGTTTGAATTGCGCCCAGCCTCTCATGGTCCACTGTTCAGCGTGTCGGCCCTGCACCATCATGTGGAAATGTCAGAAATTACCACTTGGGACAAAGCAGAGTGCATAAAAGGGGGAGAATTTCAGACAAAAAAAAAAAAAAAACTGGAGGTTGAGGGGGTGAATCACTGCATCCCATTTTTGAGAAGATTCTGCTCAGAAATATGGAGTTTTTGTCAGTGGAGCAGGTTTCTTTGGTTTGCTTCCATTCATGTGTTTATTTCAAACAGATTTTAAATGTAAGTGGCAACAGTTCCTGCACCAGGTTTGGCAAGTTTCCCAGGAAGAACCAAATTATTACTCCACTGTGAAAAAAATGTTTTGAAAAAATAATCCCCATCAGACCAATTTTCTGTGCTCTAGTAGAGATAATTTGACCGGTAACCAAGGTATTGCTGATTCTTATCTCTTTCAGAAGGTTTACACCAATTTCTTTCATTCGCAGACAGTAACAAAACAAGAAACAGACGTAAAGTACGGCTAGATTAGGTTGGAGGCTGGCCGGCTGTGGTTGTGCGAGCTGGGGGCTTTTCCAAACACGGCCAAGACAACTAAAGAACCGCAGAACAACCAGCCGGCAAGCCACAGCACCACATCATGAGACAGAATACCAAATGAAGCAGACTCCAATATTACGCTGCCTTTACCAGTCGGAGTGTCAGGGGGGATCTATATGATGAATCATGAAGAGATTTTTCCTGGTCCTCAACTCTGTGCGCCTCGCTCTGCTTCCTTCTTTGTCTGCTTTCCCTCACTCCTCCCATTCTTTATGTTATTTTTAATGAACTCCTCTGAGCGCCTCTCTCGCTCTTGTCTGCTCTTGAACTTCTCAGATTCTGCTTTTCTTTATTTCTTCTTCTCACTATTTCTGATCTTCCCATAACTCTCCTCTCTTGCCCCTCTCCTCCTCCTCGTCCTCCCTTTTTCTCTCAATCTGTCTCTCTTTTCAATGTACATAGCTGTGTACTCTTTAGGAGGGAGCCCTGGCGGTATCTATGGCAACCGGATTGCTAGGCAACAGCCATTTCTCCCCTTCCTCTCTCTCGGCACTGTGTGGCAGCAGCAACAATTAACCAATCAAAAGCGCAGAGGGAATGTCAGAGTAAGTGAAAAGTTCAAAACAAATCCATGTCTGAGCATGGGCTACAAGTACGCATCCAATCAATAAGTATCGGCTGTTAAGGTTATCATGTCTGACTTTACAGAGTTCTTTTGAATGTATCCCAGGCCTTTTATTTAAACGTAATCAAAATACCCCAAAGATGTCTTGAAGATCCTTTCAAGGATAAGTTGTGACTATTTGTCACAGATAAATGGTCTTAAACCTTATTTATCAGATACTAAATTGTGGCACATAAATGACAGTTGAACAAGTTTTACCTTGGTTTATTCTCAATCAGGAAGAGTTGAATGTTTACAAAAATATGCTGGCTGGAAACAAGAGAGACATGTTGAGAAATTGTTGATTTTCAGCTTGATCAACCATGACTGGCTGGTCGGAAACCCAATTTCACAATTGATCAGTGAACCCACCACATTTGAGCGCATTCAACAACACTCTTAGGTGAGGATGTTGTTACAGAAGAATCTAAATATTTGTTTTCATTGTCAGTGAGCTGTTTAAAAATGAAGTCATTTAAAAGAAAACTATATTTTGTACAACACACACACATATATATATATATATATATATATATATATATATATATAGCAAAGTTGCTCAGCTCTAAGCTTTTAACTTCTGCCTGTTGTGGATTATACTGGATTTGGAAACATAAGCAGTCTTTTGTAAAGGTCTACATACACTTGAAGTCAAAGTTTTAGTAATTCCACCCCTGGCAACTTGCACTAATACCTAAAATAAAATGTTAAAGACACTTTTAAAAGCACACATTTGTTTTAAATTATTGGCAAAACCCTCTTTCAGATCAACTTCTCCTTCAAACAGTGCCGCGACGAACTCTCTGCTCATAGTGTAAATAATAAATAACCCTCAGGAAGGCAGAGAGGCTAGAAAAAATATAGAAAATACTGTGAATGTTGGTGAATTTTAAGTCAGAAGATTATATCCACTTGTTAAAAAAATGTTCCTCCCTGTCTATTTACAAATCAGACTGTTTGCCTGTTTTTGATCTCTTAGGATTAGATTCATTATTATTTAGTGATCGCCATAATAATCAGAGAGGGAGTTATTTTAGTTATACATTCCTAAAGTCACATTTTATAAAACAGTCATTTGGATTTTAAATTAAATAAATAAAATTTTACTGTAAAATATATATAAAATCCATTTTTATGGTCACAGTATATAACATTGAGTATGCACATAGTCCATACATATTCTTTATACTGTGTGAGGTATTATACAGTATATTACTCCAAGTGTTCAATCATTTGCCTTTACCTTAACATAAACTTTAATGCTTCCCCATTCTGACAAAATCTTTTATAAATGTGTTGAACTGCTTCAGCCACAACAGCAACATCTTCTTCTAGAGGAGCATTTCTGTGGTCAGACACTGATGTTGGACGAGGATACCTGGCTCATTGTCTCAGTTACATTTAATTCATATGATGTTCTGTCAGGCTGAGCCCACGACTCTGCACAGACCGGTCAGGTTTTTTTACACTGTGGTCATTCATCCATGATGGTCATTCATCCAACATGTCATGTTGGAGCTGAATTTGTTATCTATCCCAATCTGCTCCCACATTGTCAGGATCATTAATAAAATGTGCTGGTATACTTCTGTCATTGAAAATACAGCATTCAAGCCAAATTCCCAAAATTTACACTTTACACATAAAAGCGCTTTTCTTCTGGCAACTTTTCTCCTGACTCATCCATTTGATTGCTAGTAAGAGGCATGATTCAAGCAGTGGCAGCACACTTTTCACCACCACATCCAATGCTCTGCATTGTGCTTGACAACATAAGGTTTGCGTGTTGCTGCTCAGCCATGGAAACCTGCTGACTCTGCAGAAGGTTGGTGACGTCTGTGCAAATTGTTCCTCAGTATCGAAAAATGTCCTCTGTTTGACTGTTTGTAGACAGCAGGTAGAGGACAGGGACGCCATTTTAAAAACACAAGGCAGAAAAGTGAAAAGGAGGGGGGACATAATAACCCTCAATGTTGAGAAGGTACAGAGGGAAACTGACCTTCAAAGGGCTCAATTACATGTCGCACACACACAGATAGGCACTGGAAGTTGGGCATGATTGGCCGTATGGTACGTTTGCACAACTAGCTGGCAGAATCACACACACAAAGATGCTAATGCATGTGTATGCAGAGTGTGTGTGTTTTCCAAAGCACACATGCAAATAAACACACAAGAATTCAGAGTGTCCCTGCTGCTCCACACTGTAGGACCGTCTGTCCGTCCAGATAAAGTGGGCTCTGAATCTCAGTTCTGATTTGAGAAAGGGAGGGGGGTATTTAATGACAACTGCACCCCCAGCTTCCTCTTCCTCTTTCCTATCCTCCCGCCATTTTTGTTTTCAATATACTTTGGTCTCAGTCACACCAGGATGTCTCTCAGTTTGTAACCTTTTCCTGAGATTTCCCTAACATTCCGATCCATACCTATAAAACCAATTTACAGGTGTGGCGCTGCAGGTCCGACCTCGAGCAGAAGCACCCCCCGCCACCGCCACTACTACATCTCCACAGACACCTCCTCTTTGTCTTCTACCCCCACCCCTCCCAACATCACATCAATGCCAAAAGAGACCTCCACACCTCCACCTTACCCTCTCTCTCTCCCTCCCTCTACACCTCCAACCTCTTCTTCTCCTGTTTGGGAGCAAAAGGAAAAAAACACTATATGTGGTGCAGTCATGAATTTTAATGCCACTGCTCAGTCTGAGTAAACACTACATTGGCTCGCATTCAGATATATATATGGGCGATGTTCATAATGGTGGATGATTTCAGAGACATTAGACGCTAAACAAAGAAGAAAATAATTGTGAGGGGAGCCAAAGCTGATTGATGAAGCACAACACGGGGAGACAAAATGGAAAATGGGAGAGGCAGGAAGGGAAGGAGGAAGGGGAGAAGAAAGTAGTGAAAGATGGACCAAGAGAATGAAGGAAAATCTCATCTCCTTGTGGAATAATCCGCCATTTATCACACTGATGGTAAGGAACAGGAAGGGAACGCTTCAGAAACGATCTCACAGCTTCTGTGATAAGTTTCTGTAAGTAGCAGCTCACACTCCTGTTGTGGTAGCTGCATACATGCTATAGCGTCTAGACAGCCAGGATATAGCATAAATTATGCATGCAGGTTTTGCTCTGAACTAACAGATATATTAATATTATTACACGTGTGGCGATATATAAAAGGGTGGACCGCTCAGCAGATTGGGTTAATGCATATTGACGCATACACATTCACATCAGCGCATACACACTCAATCGCACGCGCACACGCCTTGCAAATAAATGTGCACGCACACACACACACTGCCACCCTCCAAAAATGGCTAAGCTTCCTTTTTCATTTCAGCAGAGAAGATTGCATTTTCTGAAGCAGTGTGTGTGCGCGTGTGTATTTCTGTGTCAGGAGGGAGTGTGTGTGTGCGTGTGTGTAGGTGTGTGTGTGTGTGTGTTGGAGGGGAGCACATTAAGTGATTCAAATGCTGTCTCTCTTGCACTCCTCCAGTGAAGAGACCCAGAACTCCAGCCTGACCATATAAATATATATTCATATAGCCAGGGTCAGTTTGTTGTTTAGGACAGGCCAATTTAAAAGCACACTGCCAATTAAATAACAGGCAGCACAGCTTCAGCCTGGACAATGTTGCAGTGCAGCATACATAGAACAGATAGGGTGAGTGTGTGTGCTTGTGCACTGTGCGTTTATCAGCTCTGAGCAAATTGCTTGCTTTTTAAGACCTTGCAGAACAAAGAAAAGAGATACTCCTTTTTTCAAAATGTCTGCAACTATTTCTGTTGCCTTTCCGCAAAAGAAAACTGTAGCAATTTCACTAAACATTACCAACCAAAGCACAACTTCGCTCCGGATTAATAGATTCTGTTTCCCTTAAAGGAGTGATCAAAAACCAACAAAGCATAAAGACACAAGGTACCGTAATGGTGAACACAATCCACAAACCGGCCCACAAAACGAAACATTCTGAAAGATAAAGATTGTGTGCCGAGTTGAGCCTGTAGCTGACATAAATGGACTTTAGGGTTTGATTCTAGACTTCAGCATTTAGCAGAATCTGTGTTCTTGTACGTCACCAGAAACATTTCATAGTCTAAATCAGTCAGTACAGAAAAAAACTGCTAATTTCCATACAACTCTGAGTTCTACTCAACAGAATACAAAGTTCTGTGAATTCTAAGTAAATTTAAAGAGATGGTTCCAGATATACATCGTTGGCAACATTTATTGGCATCCCTGGTAAAAACATGCACAAAAACCTTATAGCAGCACAATAATCCCACCAATAAAAATTAGATTTGATTGGAATCTTAATAATGAGTGAGATTTCTAAAAAAAAAAAAGAAAAAAAAAAGCTAAAACTAAAACATCAGGTGCATCCTACAAGATTCTTAATGCTGTGTGATATTCAGTATGTTTAGCTACAAGCATGCTAGGAACCTACTAGTACGACCATAATAGTGTGGTAAAAATAATTTTCAACAGGACTGTAAATTACAAGAAATTAAACTCATCTCAACACCACAAACATAAGGGTTTTTATCCTGTTGACAGAGCCAGAACAATATCTCTATCACGTTAGCCTAAAACTGGCCTAAGGGGAAGAAAGCATTAGTAAACAATATGGTGGATATTCGTTTACAACCTCATGATATTATGCACCAGTGAACTAATGGACACTTTGTAAGCTATTGAGCCATGCTGAGAGCGGTAAATGAAAACATACACACACTCAGGGTTTAACTATAAAGAGCGCTATGGATTAAGAGGTCTGTGACAGTATTACTGGTGTTTGTTCTTTAGAGCTGGTGAATGTTGTGTGAAGAGTCATTTGTTCTCTCATTAAGCCGGTATGTAACCTTGCAGCTGATTCAACAAGGTTAAAGCATGTTGCATTGATTAGAGTCTTTTTTAAATGGAGATACATCTATGATTTTGTTTCTGTGCTAATCCAGAAACTGAAGAAAAAACAAAAAAAACAAAGCAAATATGAGCTTCAAAATATTTGAAGTTGGTAAATCTAACCCTAGAGAATATGCCTGGCTCCCGGTGTGCTGAATGCTATCTTACGATAACACACCAGGTGCTCAGCCATAGAGCTGTAAGTAGTGAAAATGTTTCGTTGTTTAAATATCTTAGTATTTGATGATACATTCACTTGTAATCTTTTGAAAGCCTGGTGATTATTTTTGTTCACAAAAATGCATCTGTTTTTGTGCTTGGAAAACATACAGCCAGAGCTCGATGTTATCGTCGTCATGTTCTTTAAAAAAACAAAACAAAACTGGTAACAGTATATAATACTGCTCTGTGTTTTGTAAAAGGGCCAAAAGCAAATTTTATGAGCTGGTCAATTGGACCAGAAGAAATTACAAGAACATTTCAGATTTTAGATACATTTGGCATTATTTCTAAAGAGTCTTTAGAGTCTAAAACATTTAACGAGTAAAAACATAAAGAAATTGTGATTCTGGCAATAATATTCTTCCAGAGCTTCAGTTGCCCAGACAGTGGAAACTGCCACAAAGAGAGAAAAGTCTAGTTATTCTTGTTTTAAAGTGGCTTCAGAGCAATTATGTCAAGAATCAATCAATCAATCAGTAACGGATGTTTCAATGTGTCCTTTAATACGGATTAATTCCATGCTTGCTTAACTTGTGAATTTAAAAGAAAATCAAAGTTAAAAACTCAACTAAGTAGACAGAAAGATGTCTTAGGAGAATGAAACTAAGCTAAAAAATAAACGCTGAAAAAGCTGCCTATGAAATTGTCGGCTCAAACAGTCGATCTAAATATAATGTATTTATTCTGAGTCATTGTGGTTCAAGGGTCATTACGGTACATTATTGTCAATTTAAATGAAATAAAGATACTTTGTACTCATGCAAATTCCAGTTATTAATAAAAGATGTATGCCACAGTGCCTTGCAGAAGTTTAATATCAATTATTGATACATCTTAAACTTTTCCAGATGTACTAAGTTCAGTTCAAATAAGTACGGATGATTTCTGAAGGCAACTGAGAGCTGAATTTTATTTAGTGCTACCAGATTAAAAGTGTCAAAATATGTAAGCCACACTCTTCAGATTTCTATTGTAAACATTTCTGAATGTCATCTTTCAATTTCATTTCACTTCACAGTCAGGCGTTATTTTGTGTTGGTCCATCAGATAAGACCCAGATGGAATATGTTTGTGGTCGTAGCACGACGGAGGAAGAACATTTAAAAAAATCAATACGTTTGCAAAGCACCATATGTGAAGAGATTAGATTTTAAATATGAATTTTTGGATGCTCAGTAACAATAAATAGCATGACACAAAAAGCTGAATTTAAAGTCATACTAATGACAAACAATTGTTTGAAATAAACTTGGCTGCAACTCACTTTGAATGTCTTTGATGCAATTGCATCAAAGACATTCATTTGATCTTGACGTGCTGTTAAGGAATAGTGTGTGAATTGATAACCTTCAATGTCCAAATAATAAAGGACATTACATCTCCTACCTACAAACAAAATGCAGCTATAGGAGTGACTATAATCAGGCAACACTGAATTTGATCAGAGTTGCTGAAATCTAGAGTGAAGAATCGTATTTTTCATCTTCTTTACACCAGATAAAAGGCATGATTTTTTTATGACTGTAATTTATTCATAAATGGTAGTTGTTGCAGACATTGTTGTTTCAGTGAGCGCTGTCTCAGAGGGTTACTATTGCCATCTCTCAGCAAGCCGGTTGCTTGAATGGCTTTTCTCCAGGTATTTTGGCTTCCTCTTACAGTTTTCTACACCTTTGTTGCCCTGTAATGGACAACGGCTTGTGTATGCGCTGCTGTGTTAATGGCGGAAAAACAAATTACTGTTCCAGGAAGACTGTTTATCCTCCGTCAGTGGCCATGTTAACTAGCCTGAGCATTCATGACGTTAGCTAGCATTAGTATAGCAGAGAGCAAGGGGAGAGGGTGTGAGCAGCACATACACAAAGTTGATTGACGGCGCTAAGACATTCTTCCTGCCTCTGATTGATTGTTTCTGACCAACAACACATTTCTGTATGTCAGGAGAACCACGAAGAGGAGCTTAATTTTTCACAGATTAAGTGTCTCATGTTATGCTGCCAGAGCAGTAATAATTTAACAAATATGTAAAAAACATATTTTTTATAAAAGTTACATACTGCAGTTTTAACAGGTACTTCTCTCTGTTGCCCACTGACCTAATCAACAAAGAGAAGCCTCTGCGGATGAAAAATTATCTGGTTAACACATAACATGACATAGAAAGAACTGAGGATGCATACACTGAGGATTTGAGTGAGCACTGTACTCAACCAAAACACTTCTTCAGGAGAATCATTGGGTCATAACAATATTCTGATTTGGAGACATTGTTAGAACTAGAGTGAAATCTCCTGAACCAGAACTCCTTATGCATTGATTCTTAATCCTTTATTCACATGACGTGAATAATGGACAAGGACGGACATATTCAGACGGCAGACTCACGCTTGTGGTTGCTCTTGCGTTGGAAGGGAAGTGTGTGTCGCTCTGAGTCCTCTTCACCCTCCTCATCTGCCAGGTGTGTGTGAGTGTAATGGTAGCTCAGCCCAGGACGGTTCTTATATCGCTTGCCACAGACTGCAACACACCCATATGATTTGTGTAAGCTTTGCTTCGAATAATGACAAAGTTGGAAAGAAACCATGCATTTTCAAAAAATGTTATTTTTAGGACACAAACAAGTCTTCATTATTGGTAAAAGTTAATATTTTTTAGTAGTCAGTATGCATCAATGTAGCCACAGACAGATGTGAAGCGTGATCAGCAGAGCTGATTTTACAACAAGATAAAAATGACACTACAAGGTTTTTGCCCGAAAGCAAGAATATGTACAATGACATTCTTTTAAAACAGTAACAAGGGGTGGAAGGACAACTCATGCTACAAAATCCTCACCAAAGAGAAGTTTTTCTCATAAAAACCCTATGCAGAAGTTATATCATCATGTGAACATTTCTGGCGAGAGAAGCTCAAGTTATTATAAAGGATTTAAAGTGAAGTGCTTTAAGCTTGACAACCTGTTGTATCTGTGTTAGACATTCTCATTTTGAGGTGAGAAAGAAGGACGTTCTTGAGTTGCAGTGTTGTGTCGACACACTCAGCTGGCAAAAGTTCTTGCCTATTGGCTCATTTACATTATCATTAAAGAAACCTCAGCGTTTTGGATATTCCGTAAAAAAAATAGAAATGTTCACAGAGTGACAAATGAGATGCAAATGAATCCATAAACCATATTGTGAGCTGTGACAACAAAAGATGGGAATTATGTTTCCCAAAAATAAGCTAAATCTAATCTTGTTTCAGGAACAAGAAATGTCCTTACACCCCTAAAAATAATGCAAAATAATAATAATAATAATAATAATAATAATAATAATGATAATAATAATAATAATAATAATAATGTGTGTGTTTACAAAGCTGTGTTAATATGCGTTATGGTTGCTAATTTTTGAATGCCAACAAGTTAGTGAAGTAAATGTAGTTCTTTTTCCTCAAAAGCTCTTTTATTAGTTACGTCAAGGCTGGACTACCATAACTATTTTCTATACAGAAGTTCACAAAATGCAACTGAAAGCCTTCATCTGATGCAAACCACTGCAGCAAGATAAAAATGAAAGGGATCATATTTCTCCTAGTTTAGCTTCCCTTCATTGGCTTCCTGTTAAATTCAGAATAGAGTTCAAGATTCTCATTGTCACATCTAACCCCTTAATAATCAGCTCCATCAGACATCAGAGATCTGATTGTTCCATATGTTCCTAACAGAGAACTTCGCTCTCTGACTGCAGGTTTACTGATGGTTTCTAGAGTTTCTCAAAGCACAACGGGAGGCAGATCCTCCTCTCCTGCGGAACCAGCTCCCAATTTAAGTGCTTGAGACTGTAGGCTTAAAACTTTTCTTTTTGATAAAGCTTACAGCAATGTTTGCCCAGTCAACTGAGGTGAGGTAGATCTTTTGGCCAGATCCGGCAGGAGAGAATCCAGTCTTTCAGGGCAGTCCTCTACGGCTCTCTCATGCCTCGTTCACACAGATAATTATCTTGAACAATCTCTGTAGTTATGCTGCTGGCCACTTTCCCTCACTGTCTTCTTCTACTCTCCAATTCGCATTATTTGATGTTATTGCAATTGCTAAATTGTTGTTTTCTCTCAGTTATTTTTTTCTCTCTCCATAGACGCTCCACCTTGTCTGGCATTCTGTTTGGCGGTGGTGCCTTCCTGGAGGACAGCATAGGTTGAGACAATGCTGTCAACAACTAGACATCCTGCCTTTTCTGCTGTAAACTTTTAATATTACATTAACATAGAAAGTACTCTTATTTCATTTATTCCGTTTCTTTTTGGTGCATTCTGCTCTGTCTTCTCAAACCCCTGTGTCAGATGTCCGCTTGTACTGAGTCGGGTTCTGCTGGAGGTTTCTTCCTGTTAAAGGACAGCATTTCCTCTCCACTGTCACTACATGCATGCTCAGTATGAGAGGTTGCTCTAAAATCAACCTGACACAAGAAATTGTCTGCTGTCACTACATGCTCATCCAGGAAAAGTGAATGCTGCAAGTCAATGACTCGATGCAGTGTACTGGATTAGATAAAAACTATTTTAATTAGATTAATAAACTGATCTTAACGCACTGTTTGATCACTAGGATAAACCAGAACGCATGTGTGATTGAATTGAAGTGCCTCAAGATGACATTTGTTGTGAATTGGCATTATGTAAACAAACTGAATTGGATAAAAGACCCAACGCTCACTGTCACAGACGTAAGGCTTATCTCTGTCTTCAATGGCAGGCAGCTCTTGTCTTTTCCTCATTCCTCCAACACCATAGGCCTGTAAATAAACACCCACACAAACACACACGTAAGAACTCTCATGCAAACACATGTAAAGGTAGACACATAAATGTTTGAACTTCCACACTCTTCACATGTGGCTTGTATGAATGAAAAAAATAAATAAATATATTTCGAAAGAACATAACAGCACAACCCTCACGAGTGTGTTCAAGTGTCTCTACACGCAAACACACACACGCACACACACACGTTAGGATTCTAATCATCTGCTCTCAGTGCAAAGCTACACTTCCAGCAGGAGGGGGCTGATGACACCTAGCAGGGGAGCAACAGTTCCAATTAGCAACCCTGGTGTCTGTGTGTGTGTGTGAGAGAGAGAGAGAAACAGAGTCTGTGTGTATGTGCTGCATGTGTGTGGGATGATTTTCAGAATACATTGTTAACACTTGATTATCCTCCCATAGGATGCGCAAAAAGAGTGGGAAAATAAGACCTCCGTGCTCTAATCAAAGTTGTAAAAAAACAGAAGAAAAAAAAAAAAAGAGGTCATCCCAGCGTGATTTAATCTCTAGATCTGTTTGCTTTTAATCGGGCCAAGTCCTGCGTTGTCAGAGGAAATCTCATTACATTAGTGTGGTATGCAGAGAACTGACAAATGATTACATGTCACACTGTGAGAACGTAGACTCCAGTGTACTCCAGTTTAGAGCCTGGAAACACAGAGGTCACTGTTTGTCTCATCACTGTTTAACTCTGAGCTCTGGCTGGCCTATTTCTCTTATGTTGACCTCACTTTCTCACACAGACAGCCAACCAGGCGCTCTGTAATCACATGAAAACTGACCACGATGTGGAAACTTGGAGAAAAAAAAATAGTCTGAAATCATTGCTGTCCTACCCGTGCTTTGGTACGGTTCTTGCGCTTCGGTACGTCTTCCTCCATGTCGTCCACCTCCAGCTCATGAGGAAAATCCCCAACAAGCAGCTTCTATAAAAAGAGAGAAAGGTGGACTATCATGAAGGACTCTTATCCTCGCTGCAACAACAGAGCTGCAGCACAGGTCAGATCAACCTACACAGAACAAAGAAATGACAAAGTGTAAATTACTGCTTTACTGCAAGTACACTGCTGCCTCCTTTCTACAGCAGATATGCAGCATTCAAATCTGTAAAAGGCCTTCATATACATGTATATTTTATCACACAGGTATACCCTCACACTGGTACAAAAAAAAGGAAAATGTATACATTTCATTATTTGTACATTGAAAAATGCCTTAAAAATAAATGTACTAGAATTTTTTTCCCCCCAATTTATATTACTTTCATTTACTTTTTCAAATGGATTTAAGTTTTTAGAAATTTCTAATTAGTAATTATAATTTCCGGCTTCATTGGAGTATAAATGACATGAAACTTGGATCCATTTCTTTTAGCCACTGGCAGTTCTTCTGGCAGAACTCCCCGATTTATCATGTACAAGATGGTAAGGAAAGTAAGAACATTTTTTTAAAAGTCTCCAAAGCTCACTGAAATAGATCTGCAGCAGAAAGAGATTTCTTTAAAAACCACTATCTAGATTCCAGAAAATTTACTACATGCCACAACTAGAACCATGCAATTTGATTAGATGAGACTATAAGTTAATTTCACTTCACTTTGGTCGAAAACTATAGAACAAATAAGTGGATCTGTGATGCTGTGGGCATGTTTCTCTTCAGAAAACCATTAAAGATGGCATCCTTAAAAATGGCAACATTAACTATTTAAAATACCACGATATTGGGCCTTTCATCATGAGTGATCTAATACATGGCAAATTCAACACAGAATTGGTTCAACAGACAAAAAAAAAAAAAATCAACGTTCGTTCATTGTTACAATATTTAACAGATGTGCATCCTGTTTCCACTCTGCTTATCTTTATTTTTTTTTAAATCATGTTTATTCATTAAGTTCCTTCCATTCTCATGATTTGGTGTTGATTAACACCAAATCATGAAGAAGGCAATAAAATAAGGAAGCCTGCTTGAGCTTTTTTCACTCTTAGTTTGTTCTTTTTTAATTGTGATATTGCGTGTAGCTGCCTGATGATCAAGAAAAGAATGAGGTGTGAATTAAATGTTTTGAGACATTAATATTGATACACTATAAAATGTGATTTTTTTGTTTGTTTTCAAACTATTGTGGAGATACAACACAGGATCGCTGAGAGAGGAAAGTACAGATATTAATTATAATTTAGCAATTTCACCAACTTCAGGTGAACAGTCTCAACTTTCCCTTTTCTATAACTATTTCATGTTTAGATGGAAGGCAGTGGCATGTTGCTGAATGAAAAACATTCGGGGTAAACCACTGGTTCTGTGACTTGGCTTCACTTCAGTGAACTAGAGCCAGCTGGTGCTGGGAGCTCACCTTGACCCTAGTTTCTCAAAAAAAACCTTCCTGCAGTTAAACTGGAGAACTCAAAAACAAGTTTAAGTACAGAAACATTAAGTGTAACATCATGAAATCAAGTGATGCCACCTTCTCTCACGTTTGATATCTGTTGTCGTGTGCCCTCAGTTAAACGGACTCAGAATTGGGTTGCAGATTATCTAGTGTAAAACGAGGGTAGTTGCTCCATAAAAAGAAGGATAAAACCAAGCTCCAGATGCAGACACATCCTGTTTTAGGTCAAGCTCCAAAAACATGAGTTCTTACGCCTGCTGTAAAAGAAATTGATGGCCTCTTTTATCAGACTCCTGTGCGTCCTAAATATCCACCGTCTGTGTAGGGCCCATTCCGCGAATAATCCCAGCATTGGGTGTAAAAATAGTTGAGTGGCCCTTTTCAGATGTGTGATTTCTGTCACCACTTTGGAACAATACTGGCTCATGATCTCATGATCAGTAAAGTAAATGTGATAAATGAACAATCTGTTAATGTCAGACTCCTTATAAATGGAGAACAATCGTAATAGAGAAGGAGTAAAGCGTGGACATGGAGCTTGTGGAGGGCACAGGGTAGTGCCAGCCTGGAGACAGGGGAAGCCCTGGATTAGAGGCCTTAAACACAGAACCAACACTCAAAGGGGCAATGCAAGCTTTTATCTCTAAAGTCCTAATCAATTAGCCCTTTATCTGGGCTACTTCATAAGGCTATGGGAAATATTCTAGAGTTTATTCTAGGTATAAACAAATAGATTTTTTTTAATGGGTGTTTCGTACGGAGATTTTCAGACTTCTCACCGAGTGGAAGTCTGAAGCACGTGCCTGCACACAGAGAGCCCGCAGGGAGCGATCAGAGCCACAGGAGGCTGTGTCAGCACCAGAACACATTCTTCAGGAAACAAAGGCAATAACAGACAAAGACGCACAAACATAGCCAGATAAAAAGACAGAGATGCTGTACTATCAGAAACAACACAGCAAAATACAAAGAACAAAACAGAAAAGGAGAAAAACTTAGAAAAGGAAGGAAAAGGACGCAGAGCCCCACCTGACATTCACTCATTGGCTCCTCTTCCTTGGTCTCCACCTTCTTGTCCAGCGTCTCCCCAGCAAGCAGCGACTCCAGGACAGGGCCGTCTGGGATGCCCCCCTCCTTCTTTAGAGAGGTCTCATAGTCTGGACATTTGTCAGACAATCAATGTTAGTTAGCATATTTCAAATAAAAGTGAATGTGAACAGGTGAGCTGATGGAAACTGGAGTTAGCTGGTTCAGGAAACAAGGAACGTTACTTCTGCAGTGTGCAGGCATTAAAAACAATTAACTGCATTCTGAAATTATAAAGGCGGCTTGTGGATTCTCTACTACAGAAATGTCAGTTCCTTCTCAAAAACGGGCAGCAGATCAATAAATAAGTAAATAAATTACAGTGTAAAGCAGATCACATTTTGTAATTGTGAGGATTTGGGTTTTTACTGTGTGTTTATTTTGGCTTCTGTTTCTTGTGAGTCTCTGTGTTGTCCCATCAGCCCCTGATTGTTCCCAGGTGTGTCTCGTTCCCTTGATTATGCAATATGGAAAAGAGTGTAAAAGTGAAAGCAAGTCATGATATTGTGTAAAGAGGTATCTGAGGGTGATTTATTGTTTTTGGTTAGTGTAATAAATCCTGAAAATGCGCTGCCCTGTCTCTTACTCACCAATTTTGAATTCGATAGGTAGAAGCCGTGGGTCCTCCAAGATGTTTAGCCGTCTCTTCTTGCGCCAGCAGCGGGCAGGATACGTGTACAGCTGACCTGGAGCATGACCTGAAACACAGGATGTTTCACAGCAGGTTAGAAAAAAGTAGCATAAATCTAATTTAACTTTTAAAACATGACTGAAATAAAAGTTTAACTGTAAGTGCTAAACTCTCAAAGCACAAGTTTCTAGTGGCAGCCAACAAACACATGCACACAACAGTATTCCTCCTAAGAGTAGTTGGTGCCAACGGTGCATCGTTGCCTACAGGGGTGTCTGAATTGCTGCCAAAATACATTGACTTTACAGAAAAAGAAGAAGCGCCGAGGAAATACCCTTTGGGGAAAGCTGGAAACTTGTGAGAGGGAGGGAAAAGAGAAAACGCCTTGGAAGAAAAAGGTACCACAGAGGGTTGAACGTAAGAAAGAGAAATGGGAGAAGGACGGAAAAAATTGGGAGACAAATGAGTGGAGAGCTGTAAACACACCAGGGGTCTGCACTTTTGACCAACAATTATATGTAAGGCGATGGTTTTAAAATTAATTGCTAGTTTTTGTATTTCCTCTGTTGTTTTTTATGGATTCTTTGTGGGATGAAAAATTAATCATGATTTATCAATTATGAAAATAATTGTCAACTAATTGAATATTCAATTAACTGTTGACTGAAATATACAGACTCAAAAAAAAATCCAAGAAATTTGCTGAAAGAACAACACAGTCAGAGCAGCAATTATGCTAGCCTGGTTAATAAAAAAAAAAAAAAAAAAAACAGCCCTTTGTTTCACTGCATTTGCTTCATACAGAAGATCTGGATTCTCAGAGCTGAGAAACGATTACTTCTGGAGGCGTGGACTGTGTTGATGTTTTAAACGTTACCCAGTTCCTAACATACAGCTATGACGTATGTAATACACCAGTTGAACAGCATGAAGTTTACAGAAAATTGCCTGCGTTGCAAATAACCATCCTCCACTGTTGGAAAGAAGTCCTGGTCCGATCAAGGCAGCTGTTGTTGTTAATTCAATATTTGAAAGCATGTCCAACACGCACTGAATGGCTTTGTTTACTTCCTCCACTGCTATTGGTAAAACTACAGGCAGACTACAATTATAAACCATCGCAGCAAATAGATGTCATCATTCACAATTTCTCCTTCTGTTCATTGGTTGGTCCGCTCAAAACTCTAGAGGAGGGAATCCAAGTTAATGTGTGAAAGTCCAGACTGTGCTGCAAGTTACTTTTTTTTAGCAGAGTTGGACAAGAAGGCAATGTCCAAGCTACAATTATGTCAAAGCTACACAAAAAATGTATACATTTTCCATTTAAGTAAAAAATCTTTTTGTCTGTAAATGTGTTTTACCTTGAACTCCTCAATTAGCAGGTTTAGCTTCACCTGGTTCAAATTCACTTTTTCATACCAGGCCATAAGGTTTGGATTTTTTTTTTCCCTCCCTTAATAATTAATACTTTCATTTGAAAACTGCATATTGTGTTTACATATGTTGACTAAGATTTAAATTGGTTTGATATTCTGAAATAATGAAGTGTGACAAACATGCAAAAAATAGGAAATCGGCAAGGGACATAAAAATCAGGAAGCTATAGATAATCAAATTTGTTTGGAGAAAAATAAAACAAAACTTAAAGGCTGAAATAAAATAGCTGCGTAAGGGTGCACAGATCTTTTCGAATTGCTCTCTCTATTTGTATATTAGTGCATAAATACATATACATCCCTGGAATCTATGGCCCTCAATAGTAATTAAGCTCTAAAGCTGGTATATATAAAAATGCTCAAGTAAGTTTTTTGAGGTTTAGGGCAACTTTATTTTGTTATAATCAATATAGAGACGTCTGAACTGTAAAGGTTGCGAACATCTGCACACAAACAGATAATACCTGTAAAGAACAGTGTGGAGGGGCACACACACAACCACACACACCCATGCACACACACCTGGTCCACGGTGGTTCTTCTCCATCCAGATATAGCAGTTGCTCTGGGCCACGCCAGTCTGCGAGTCCAGGAAGGGCAGCCGCATGGAGCGCTCCGCACACAGGCGGGCATTGTAGCTGCGACAGTGTTCAATGGCCTCCTTATAAAACTCCTCTCCAAGACTGAGAGTCAACACAGAGAGAGGGAGAGAGCAGCAGGAAGCTCACAGACAGGCGGCAGCGGAGGAAAAACCAAACAGGGAGAGTTTCATCATGACTTTCAGGAACATGTAGAGGGCATGGTTTTTATATCGGGGTGTGTGTGTGTGTGTTCAGGCTTCATGTTGCACTTACAGGGGACACGTATGTGTGTGTGTGTAAGTCAAAAGGGGCAGTGGATACACACACAGCATATATGCGTGTGTGTGTGTGTGTGTGTGTGTATGTGTTGCCGTGGAGATGCCCACAGTCCTATCAGCGGATGAGCTGGCATCTACTCTCACATGCTCAAGCTGTACAGTAAAACAATACTTCCTCGCTGGAGTGCTGTCTGCACTGTATTTTCCACACCCGTAGAAGTGAGAGTTTGATTAACATTCAGCGTAATATTCACTCCCAGCCTCCCCTCCCAGCCACCTACCTGTTTTTGATGACTGCACCTCCAGATTGCCTGCAGGGGGAAGCAGAAGAAGAGAAAGAAGAAGGGGGGAAAAAAAACAACAGATGTGTGGTGAGTCACTCGTTCACCCCACCCCAATTTTCTCCACATTTTGTTCAGCTTTCCAACACTTCACTTTCACTTTTTTTTTCTGCTCATTGAAATGTCTCTTTCCATGTTTAACTTTCACACTCTGCCTCTATCTGTACGTCTTTCCTCTTTTTTTTAATTTTATTTCATTATTCTTCGCACTTCTTTCTCTGGTTTTCTCTCTCCTGTTAATCACTCCTCTCCAGTGTCTTCCTGCTGAGTGCAGACATCAAGGTCACTCAGCTACACAGACTGTAGATACAGGACACACAAAACCATACACACACACACACACACACACACCCACACACACACACACACGCACGCACACACACACACACACACACACACACTGAGTTACAGTGCAGAGCCAACAGCGGCTTCACAAAAATAGTGCAGAGTAGCTGCTGGTAGTGATTTGTTCGATTTTTTTGTGTGTTTTTTTTTTTCTATGTGCCATCGCCAAAGAACAAGACTGACTGATTTCTACACAAAGAGAGCTTGCTGCAGATGTGGATGTGTGAAAAATTTGGTGTTTGGCTGAAAAGGGTGTGGTAAAAGTCGTAAAAGTAAAGAGAACCTGAAACAAACGAGGATAAGGCATCTTTTGTGTTCAGATGCACTGAAGCTTAAACGTTTAAAATCCTCAAACATGATTTGTAAAGGTTTTCTTGTGGCGGTATCAGCTTTCATAGAGAAGAAATGAGCAGAGAGAAAAAGGGGAGACACATGTTGGGAATCAAACCCCAGACCTGAGTTTATGACTAACAGCCTCTATTTATCGAGTCCCTGCTTCAACGCTACAGCACACGCTGTCCCTCAAATAATTTTTTTTTATCTAACAAAGATAACCTGAGTAAATGCAAAGAGCCAAATGATGATTTAATTTATTAGGAAGAGAGAAGCTATCCAAACCATGCTGGCTGGGCCAATGTGAAAAAGTAATTGCTCCCTTAATCTAATAACTGGTTGTTGTACCCTTAGCAACAACAACTGACATCAAGTGTAAGCAATAACGGGCTATATTTTGCATCACTGTTGCTAAGCCAGGTTGGTTTTGAAAGCTTTGTCCTCTTACTAAATTAAAACATTATTTCAAAACTACATTTTGTATTTCCTCTGGTTTTCTGCGTCCGATAATTAAATTGCTTTGATATCCTGAAACGTTTGAGTATGACAAACCAAAACAGAGACAAAAGAAATGAGAAAGGGGCAAAACTATTTTCCACACCACTGTATCATGAGGAGGGAAATAAACTCAACCAATTTCTATTCTTTAAGGGAGCAAGTCAGAAGAAGGTGTTGTTGACACCAACACACAGCCCAAGGTTGTTAAAAGCCCGTAACGGGACTCTTAATGTTACGAACATCATCACGAACAAAGTTTCAATGCAGGTTTGGTGGAATCCGGTGGAAGCGGACAAGTTTAATTGGCCAAGCTTAAAAGCAATCACTAATAATTGGTTATTATTTACTGGGATGTATTTGTGAATAAACCAAGCTAAAACACAAAGTTTGGTTCTAAGCACAACACAACAATCAAACAACGAAGATTACTCTTCGCACTTTTACGCAGTTAATTTTCCAGTTCGATTAGATCTTAAACTTAAATGTTAAACAATTTAAAATGTTTGAATTTATCTATGTTGAAACTGTTGATTCAGATTTAAAATCCTTAGTTTTTTTGTGTCTTAGGCTGGCTCTGTGATATATACACCAGATCAGTGTTAAAGGTATAAAGAATTCAAGAAATATTTCAATGTAGTAATAAACGAAGTCTCAGTTATTGTCAGATGAACCTATCAGAGTAACTGTCTGCACTTCATCCCTGATACTTGTCATCGATCTATTCCAGGTTTTACATCAGCTGCACCACAGAAGCTGCAAATATGAATTTAAAGTTATTTTTAATTAAACAAAGAAGTTTATTTCTGCAAACAAATGAAACATTTCCCAAAAGATGGTAAAATAATGTACAGGGTCTATGACTCAGGTAATGAAAAATATCTACATTATAGCTAAATCTTAGGCTGGAAATTCTTATTATTATTTTTATTATTATTATTGTTACTTTTATTATTATTATTACACGGAGATTATAAAATATATAGGCTTGAACTTGTCTTAGCAACAGAAACATTTTTGCCCTGAAGCAACTAAAAACTATATTAATGTATTATATAATATTGTTAATTTATTTATTGACTAAAATCTAATATCCTCCCTTCTAGCTCAAAGCTCCAAATTTCTGCAAAATTACACAGAAACACATTAAATATTTTTAGATCCTCTCTAATTAACAGATAAAAAGCAACTCAAAACCAACTCAGAGACTTACAAAGTCTCACTGGCACAGATAATTATTTCAGTCTGATTCAGTTTAGTGCCACGCTGCAAACCAGAGCATATAATTACAACCAGTAAGGAATAAAAGCTAAACTGACTAACAAAAACATTTTTTTTAAAAAATCATTAAGAAAGCTTGTGACACTGTTGAATAAAATCAGCAGTCCTGTGTGGAAGTACAGCTCAGCAGTCACACCGAACAGATGCTGGAACGGCCTGACAGCCTGAGCGTGGCAACATCAAAATCTCACAAACCTGATCTGCAACCTCGAGGGTCATCACTGACCACACGCATTAAAGGATGTGACTGGACCTCAATATGCTGAGCTGAGGTCCACTAAGGGGCCACAACACCTTTTGCTGAGGTGAATGCTCTTTTTGACAAAAATGTTACCACTCAGCTCTCAGAAATGAACTTTAAGCATCACATTTTTTTGGCCAGGTTGGAGGCCCATAACGGAAACGTTTCTTTTTTATTTCTCACTCACTCCAGTGAGGCACCAGGGTTGGTTTTTCCCAGCCAATCAGACATTATTTTGCAGAATTAGTATTAAAACTTATGGATAACCAGCACCCTCCAAATGCCTGAATGTATAGTAGGTATGAACGATCATTCAAATTAAATGTATAGAGTGCAAATATAGAGTGCCTGCTGTTTGCATGTAAATAACAATAAGTATGAAGAGAGAAGTCCAACAGACATGCAGATGTGCTCAAAAAGTCCCATAAGCATGAGCCCAAAAATTTGGAAGTACAAAGAGAACCCTCATGAATGAGAGACATGGACTTCAAGGTTGCTCTAGTGACCAAATGGAAATACCAGACAGAGTTAAAAGGGAGGGGGAAAAGGAGAAATATTCCAAATGCAAAACCGCTCACCCCTAAGCTCCTGATGCTTCCCTCCTCCCTCTGCATCCTTCTTCCAGTCCTCCTTCACCTCCATCTCTCCCCCCCTGCTGCCTTCAGAGAAACTGGCATAACTCAACCACCCCACACCCACCCAAGCCCAACTCAATAATAAGGTGACAGCTGAAGAAAATGGCGTCTTTCAATTTGAGTCCCTCCAATCTCATTATATTGAGATAGGGAAGTTGCATGACTGCCTGTGAGGAGGCTTCAATAGGAGCCGGCGAGGCAGACGTGCAAAGAGGGCAGAGAAAGTTAAGAGACAAGGCAGAGGAGGGAATCTAATCTAATCTAACCTGACTATTGAGCAAATAGCAGGAAGAGTTCATCAGAGTTTGAATACCGGTTTAAAAAAATAATCATCTCAAGCTTTTAGAGTTAGTTCAAATATTCAGCCAGGTCTGTGTCCGAACAGCTGAAAGAGCAAGATCAGCAAACATTCCCTCGAATGCAGTCCCTCGTTGTGTTGGCCGGCTTGCTAAGTAGCTTTAACCTGAATTGCAGAGGCATAAAGCTATTCTTAGAGCAACAAGGGGGCAGCCTGATCCCTAAAGGGGCTGCAGGTGCAACACAAATAATGCTTTAAAAAATGCTCATGGCAGAAGGGGTTGTTTGTTATGTGAATTTGCAGCCAGAAGATTTTCGGCTTAGCGTACTACTGTCTGAAAACAAGGTGAACTGGAAAAGTCTGTTCTGCACAAATGTGGGAAAATATAAGAGCTGTGTTCCCCCAACAAATACTCTGCAAAGTTCCCTGAAAATGCAGTCATACCCCTTACATTTTGTCTTACCCCTGAATTCAAATCTATTTTGGGAACTTAATGTGTTTTGTCATCATAAGGTAACATAAATATGGAGAAAGAGTTAATTAGAAAACAGTAAACAGACCCATATTGGGGCGATGCAGAGATCAGGTGTCAGAATCTGTTTACAAGACAAGTGTTGGTCATGCACTTCACAAATCTGGCCTGTATGGAAGGGCAGCAAGAAGAAAGTCGTTGTTTTATCTGTGATCTTGTTCTTTTGGTCTCTACCTAAAGCTTTTAACTATAGATGTACTCATCACTGTTCCTCATCCTGGTCACTTCACACTCAGCTGCAAACTTTCCCCCCAAAATCTGGAGATCACAATCTGATGAAGCCAAAAGGATCACATTATCTGCAAAAGGCAGAGACGCAATCCTCAACCCATAAAAGTCATGAACAGAATCGGTGACAAAGGGTAAAATTGTCCAACTCCCACCAAAAAAAAGAGCCTGACTTACTACTGGCAATGCAGACCAAGCTCTGACACAGACATCCAGGGACCTAACAGGGCCCAGAGGGATGCGGTCAGACACCTTCCCATGCATCCTGCAGGACACTGCTGAGCTGGTCCGGTGTTCCACAACCAGGACGAAAACCACATTGTTCTTCCTGAATCCAAGGTTTGACTACCCTACAGATGCTCCTCTCTAGAACCCCGAATAGACCTGACCAGGGAAGCTGAAGAATGTGATCCCCCTTTAGTTGGAACACTCTCTCCAGAACCCCCTTTTTGAATATGGGAACCACCAACCAGGTCTCCCAATAAAGGGGAACTGTCCCTGATGTCAACATAATAATTGCAGAGTCGTGTCAACCAACACAACCCCACAACATTCTGAGAAACTCTGGTTTCCTTGTGAACTTGCCACTGAGGAACCCACTACAACACAACAAGACCCAGTGGCAGCAACGCAGTGAATGGCAGCAAGTGAATGGAAGGGAATGGTAGACCTGAGGCCTAGATGAAAGCATATCTGTGTTACAGTGGCTCAGTCAAAGTCTAGACTTAAATCTAGACAAAAAAAACAAAACAAACAAACTGATAGACGTTCTCCATCAAATGTTACTGAGTTTGGGTTATTTTGAAAACAAGACTTACGGGGGGATGGGGAGGCTAAAAACAAAAGCATGCCACACTTTTCAGATTTCTCTTTTTATTTTATTTCCATAAAATGCATAGAAGTCTCAATTGGAATTTGACATAACATTTAGTGGTAGATATATATTTTTGCCCAGGACTGTATAAAGAGGAAGAAATTCACAAAATATGGAAACATTTATTTGACATTAACCAAGCCAGAAAATGCAAGTTGATTAAAACGAGAAGGTGACTGGGGAAGTGAACATAGAAACTCCCACAGCTGCAGCCTGCTGGCTTGTGGCCACTGTGGTCCTACATGCAGAGCACTTGCTGAAAACACAGACCACAGAGAGCGCCACTGAGAAACCAAACTGCCTATCATCAAACCACACAGCTGATGGAGGAAAGCCAAGACCGGATTTTAGACCCAGGCACACACAGAAACGGCTAGCTGATCCCTCCGTCTGCATGAAAACTCCTTCTTTACAACACCAAATCGCTGAGAGGGTTAACGAGAAAACTAAAAAGTAATCTTAAAAGAACATATTGTTAGTTTTTTCTTTTTTTCCCCTGATGGTGGAAGCTTGGATTAACAATAACAGATACAACTTAACTACTCCCAGACAGAGAGAGGTTTAGGTGCAGCGGCTTTAGTAATGAACTGGCGAAGAGCCAAATCTCCAACAAACTGGAGCTGACTACCAAAAATGTCCAGGCAGACATGACACACATGACAATTATGTGGCTCCGCACTTTGCAAGGACACAAAAACACAAAGGACACCTGCACACGCGTGCATGATTGCACAGAGTGACGTCCAAAGAGTAAAGCATCCCACCAAATACTTGTAGGAGGAGGCATGCAGATACAGTACAGATATGAACCTCTGAGCACATCCACACATGCCAACTCAAGATTAGATGTGGAAAAGGAATGAGAGAGCCTGGAGCATGCAGACTGTGTGTGCGTGTGTGTGTGCCTGTGTGTGAGGATGAATCCTGAGCCCACACTGAGCTGTCTGCCTCAGCCTCCACTGAGCAAACAGCGGGGAGGGAGAGGCCTACGCTACAGCACTGAGGAAACTGGTATGACTGGGAACACACACTCACACACACACGCATACACATAAATAAACGTGCCTCGTGCAGCTGACAGTCAGCAGCAGACACAGAGCCATCCTAGAAAGCACAGCCAACCCACCAGGCCCACCGAGCGTAAGCCATTGTCTGAATCTCTAGGTGATCCCTCAAGTCCCATCCAGGAGAAGCAGCCCACTTCAGCTCACACTGAGTTACATCCACACACGCATACACACGCATACACACGCACACACACGCACACACGCACTCAAGGAGCAACAGTTTCTCACTGTGCTGAAATTAACCATACCAATTAGCTGCCTCTTTGACCAATAGGGATACGAAGGGCTCCCCCTAGAGGTAAAATCGCATCATTGGAAGAGTCAAAAGAGAAATATAAGAGAATTGGGAAAATTAGTGCCCAATTACGAGAAACGTCCGAGCCAACAAAGGATTTCACTTTAGTGCGGGGAAATGAGGTGATTAAACTGGAAGTGAATGAAGTGCTGCACATGTAAAATAGGCTTTATGAGGGCTGAGGACAGATTGCGTTTCGTACTGATTTGTTGCTCCGACTGGTCTTTTCCTTGAAAATGTGTGTGTTTGGGTTTTGTTCCAGTCAGACCAGTAAAAACACTTAAGTCTGTACACCTGGCCCACACACCTGTTTCGTCCACTATTGTCCATCTGTGTAGTCACTCATGCAGACACACACACACACACACACACACACACACGCATGCATTTCGGCCCCTTCAGAGCTTTATGTGAGCATGCACAGAGGAGGGCTGATATCAGGCATCCCACCACCACTCTGGTGCTCCCCTCCCCCATCCCCGGCCTTTCCACGGCTGAACTTAACAGATTAAACTATGCAATATCACCCATACCAAGTCACCCCTCCCACCCCACCCCAATTCAATTTCTTCTCCACTCTCCTCCTCTCTCAGTCAAATGATTTCTCTTTTTTTCCCCCGTCTCTCTCTCCTTGTCCACTTTCAGAGAGAGAGAGAATGTGTGTGTGTGTGTACACGTGTGTGCGAGCAAACACATTCCCCTGCTCCTCTGATGCTGGGCTCAAACTGGCACACGGAGGGAAACGGTGGCTTAAAATGTTCAAACGTGCACTAATAAAGCTCCTGTGTGAGCGTGTGTCTGTCAGAGGGAGACAAAGAGGCCACACACTCGGTTTGACAGTGACAGACAGACAGATGGACGGACAGGAGCGGGTGTCTGTGCAGGAACGAAACGTCTGCCACAATACCAGCTGGAAAACGTCAGTTTCCTCGAATCGCTGTCACGGCACCGGGTCGGCCTGTTTGCGTGTGTAAATGTGTGTGTGCATATTTAAACTCAAGAGCAGTGACAGAGAGTAGCAGGCCAGACATATGTGCAGAGTTGTGCCACAGATCATGTCATTTCTGTCAGGGCTTTGTGTTACCTGCAGAATGGGGTTTTAATGAGAGGTGTAGGGTTTCCCACATGGACCTCCTTCTTTGTCCACTGGGTGTGGTTTCTCTGGCAGTCCCTAAATCACAGGGTCTGTTTGTGCATAAATCCACATGCAGGCTACTGTTGGCGCACACCTCTTTATGCGTCCTGTGTGCAATGCTCTCCTGGTCTGAGCGTGTGGGTGTGTTTGCTGTAGCCCATGGCTGGCTGCAGAGTGTGCCGAGGGTAGTACATCAGGGTAAGGCAATCTGCCTCTGAACAGCTCCTTCAGGTGAGATTTATCACCACTGCACTTGGCCTCTTATTATAGCGATGGATTCCCAACCTCTGATTCTGTGCGTGCACCTCTCTGTGCTGGCAATGTGTGTGGGTGCGTGGGTGTGTGTATGTGTAGGTGTGTGCATGTGCACACACCTACACATGTGTGTGTGGTACCCTACCAAAACCCACCCCCACCTCTTCACCTCAGTCTGCATCCCTATTAAAGCGCTGCAGAGAAAATCAGTCTTTTCTTTTTTTTTGACTCCACCCTCATAAACTCCTCAAATGGACCCAAAAGAAGCACAGAGGAAATAGAGATGCTCCAGTTTTATAGAGCGACTAGATTCACATATTTACATTTAAATATAGAATTTCTAATTCTACACACTTTTTATCATTCAGCTTAGTTTTTGGTATGCCGGTATGCAAGTTGGTTTAAGTACTGAGTATAAAAATATTATAGATTTTCAGCATTTACACATTTAAAACTAAAAACAAGCTTACCGCTTGTTGTTACTGAACTGATAAATATTAGTTATGTACTAATGAAATTACATGAAATAATATGTGGAAACATTTTACATCTTGATTTGGTTCATTTTCAGGCTGAACTTTCAAAAAGTGAACCAAACAATAGAGAGAATGCCATGCAGAGGCGCTGACGTGAAGTGTAAGCCGTGTCAATGTGTCTGCACGAGATGCATGAAGTGGTTTTACCTCCTATCCGTGGCTCTATATGGATTTGTATTTTCACCTGTTTTTGCAAACTGCCCCAGGGTTCACTTGCAAGCAAATCAAGACCCACTCCAAAGTTCAGAGGACCTTTCACATTTCCCCCAAACACAGCAAACTATCCAAAGAAATACATTTCAATCTATTTTTAATGGACCAAACGTTTCAGTGTTAAAAGGCCAAAATACACCAGCAAAAACATTTAATATAACCCTACCTAAATTTGAAGGACAAGTGTTTTATTGAGCAGGATATTATCAATCTAGCTGTTCTTATTTGCTAAGAACTGTTTATTTTTAACCAGCTAATCGGCAGTGCACAGCAACACTTTTGTGGAGAGGAGGCTTTGTCTATGCATCATACAGCTTGAGAAACCTCTGCATACTCCCATCTTTTTCTCTGGCATCTCATTAAAAAGTATTTAAGCTTTCAAACATTTCAGGCAGTTTTGAAACTGTAGCTTTTAAAATTCTTGGTATATCTCGATATGAGTAATTCACCCCTTCCTTAAGCTAGTGTGAATAAACCTCACAGGCACCGTCAGTTAAATCGTTGCAATTTTGCCCTTGACTTCAGTTGCACTTATATTTACAAGAGTGATGATTGCATAAAAAGCTTCAGAGGTACACTTCCTTTTCCATACTTCAATTATTATAAGCTGCGGAGCTGCTCAACCTCTACAGACTGCTGGAGGGGACGGGGGGTAGGAGCAATATGGACCTCAGAATGTGATGGTAGTTTTTTAAAAAGCTGTCACTGTAAACTCTTTTTTGGAGAAACATGCTGATGTGACAGTCTGTTAAAGGTGTTAAATCCAGAAAATGAAGTAATGATACACTAGGTGTGCATGTGAGATCCTAACAGAAATAAGATTTTAAGCATTTCCTGCATTATGACCCAGTCTTCCAGCAGACCGCCAACATTTTCAGGCTCCACTTATTCCGTGTGAGATCGAGTCTGAAACCTCAAACAGATCAGACAAACCAGCTTCCTGTAATCCAGTTAACCTTCCTGTTTGTGCTGAAGCACCTCGCTGCTCCTCCATGTCGCTGCATGTCGACATGGCGGAGCGGCAAACTGACCAGATTAGATAGTCCTTGATGTTGGATTCACGAAAACAAGACCTCTAAAAAAAACAATAAATAAATAAATAAATAATCTGTATCTTTGTTTTTCACCAAAGCAGGAAGTAGTTAGATTTACTCGGTTACATTAACTTAAGTAACTTATTAGAAAAATTTTATTTTTAGGAGTGGTTTTACTTCACTATACATTTTACTTGTACTTATAATTGTACAATAAATAGTATATTCTCTGTCACTGCAAGTACTTTAACCTGTTCTATCACTACTTTTACTTAAGTAAAAATATGGTAAAGTATTGCTACTATCCTCTGACTTTCACATGTAAAAAGATTTCACAAATGATAAACTTTGTTTTAAGAAATTTAGAACTTTGATTATTCCAGTACAGGTTTAACTCAACCATATAAATTATATTTTTATTCTTCTCCAAGGTGATTCTAAAGTGCTCCCTCTTTTGAGCTGTAACAAACAAAATGAAGATTTGATGATGTCAATTTAGATTTTAAAAATGCTTAGGATCATCCATGTCAGCTTTGGTCACTAGAGACAATCAAATGCAGCTCAGACTTTTTAAAGATTCCCCCGAAAGTTTATACTGAATGGGAAGCTCAGAAGCAGATGCTAATTTTAGTATTAATAGCAATTAGAAACAGAGATTACAGATCATTCCAATTGTGTCGCTGCAGCAATGTTTCTTTTTACTTCTGAATCGGCACATTTCTGTGCGTTTGGAGCAAACATCCTGGAAATTTGGAAGAGTATTTCCAGGGGAGGAAACAAAGACAGTAGAGGAAAGTAGTTGATAAGTCATGTTCTTTATATTTTAGTTTACCAAAAGTAAATAAAGTCATTTTGTGGCGTTGTTAGACGTCTAAATGTGGACTGATTTTAGCCTAGTGCCCAAAAAAAATGTTAAATAGAAGGAACGGTAGCCAGCTTTAAACTCATGACCCTTCAGCTAGCTGCCTGTGTTTTTGTAACAAAGCTATGTGTCAGGATAGATACTCTAGAACAAATGATATATAAATCAAGGGCATGAGTGTATTGTTAGCAGTTATTTTTTTGAAACTCTGTTCCTCTTTCCTGCCGTGGCTACATTCTGTCAGAGCTGCATCCTCGCTGTTACAAACAACTTTTCCACGGTGGTGTGTGGTGTGTTCTGCTTGGAAATCACAATTCTTCATGCACAACCCCAACAAACGTGAACATGGACTCTGATGATGATGTCATGGAAGCATCTCATAGTGCAGCTGAATTGTTTCACAACACTGTAGACTAAATGGCGTGCTTCATGCTTTCTGACATTTTTGCATTTTTCTCTGTCTTTTTGAGGACCTTATGAATTTTTTATTTAAATTCTAAGTTTAGACCACTTTTAGACCAGAGGCTTTGGCTTGGCCTAAACCTGGCATAACTTAAGGTTTTAATCAACTATGACTATTTATAAATCTATTATTGACTCATGTCTTATGTATAGATTAGATATTGAAATTGGGTCTAATGCTCACTTGGAAAATGTTTAATTTTAATTCATCTTGTGGTGTAAGCTTAAACAAGAATAACAATCCAAAATAAACAAGCCAACATATGACCTACAGCAACACAGCGCCGTGGAGCAACAGCCACGCTGATCCAGAAATAACGTCAGTATCAGGTCTGGTGATGGCATTTAACTAGATCGGACCCAGTTCTCTAGGAATGAATCAAGAAACTGTTTGGTGCAGACTGAGAACAAAATAGATTTGGTTTGAGCTATCCCCATCTTCTCCCACCACACACTCCTCTTCAGATTTACACGAACATTCATGCTGAATTTTCCTAAATTTGCTGGCTGGAAAGCACGCAAGGTCCCTAAGCAGTGGAGCTGACTGACAGTCAGTTAGGTAGCACTGGAGAAATAGGTCATAGCGCTATAAATACTTATCTATGCTTCGCTCTTTCTCCCTCTCTCAGCTTCTTTCGCTCTTACCTTCCTAAAAAAAAAAAAGGGCAACTACAACATATAGAAAGTCTAAGTAATGGAGATGATGAAAGGAGAAACTCGGAAAAAGTAACCCTCTTAAAAACATCAGACCTCAGGCTCGCTCCCATAAGATTACAGAAAAAGAAAACTCGGAGAGGAGAAATGAGTGCAACAGTGTGTGTGTGTGTGTGCGTGTGCGTGTGAGTGTGCGTGTGCGTGCGTGTGTACCGGAGGCAGAGTAGAAATGAGCGAGTGAGGGAATGAGAGGGTGAGACTGGGAAGGGGAAAGAAAGCTCTAGAACTGGCAGGCTGCGGCCTGAGCCATCACACTGGGCTGTTTGCACACAGAGCCGGTTATTACATGGAACTCATTTAGCTGGGCTCAGTCAGGCAGGGCACAAGTAATATTATATAGGCCCTGCTGCAACTGCCTCCAATACAGCAGCACGCGCTTATCTGCATCTGCCCCTTCTAACCAGCACAAAGAAGTAATATCGCCGAGAGACACCGCGCATCCCCACATTCTGAGTTCTGGCTGCTGTGAAGCCGTAGAAATGAATTTAATTGCGCTTTGTTCCATTTTTAAAGATTTTAGTCATTTTCTAATCCGAATATATTGAGACGGGATATTTATATCCCATCTCAGAATGTGAAACATTATATAATTTGGTAACAGTGGACTATAAACCTTTCCTGTCAATAGATTTGAGTCTAAATCCCCCTAAAAAGCTCTTAAGTATAAGCTTTCTAAAAGGAATTACAGGGATCTAAAAAAATGGATATAAACTGTCCTCAGTTATAGTTTCTGCTGAATATCAACACAGACATTGATCCAGGATGGGGAGGAGTGATTTGGAAGTGGTGGGGGTTTAATGATTTGAGCCAAAGAAGGAGGTAGAGAGGAGGGGACCATGGAAAGGAAGTGGCTGAACAAAAGGAAAACAAGTGATGAGGAAAAAGGGAGGTAAAGATGCAGATAGGGCAGCGACGTTGATGTGAGGAAGAGAGGAAATCGGATGGAGAGAGAAGCAGAGGGAAAAAGATAGAAAGAGAGATTAAACGTTTCTCTAATCCAGCCGAGCGACAGACTGGTAGGGAAATGCTCAGTGGATCCACTCGTCAGCCGCTGACAGACTCGGCCCAAGATTGTTTAGGACCCTAAGCACACACTGATTTGGGAGGCCCTCCTCCATTTAAACCCATCTTCCACCGCCACTGAAATCATGCAAACAGAGTAAATTAATCACCAGGTTAGACTAGTCCACATGTTATTTTAAGCTTTCATGTTTGTCTAAAAAGCAACAAAATGACTCTTTGTTGAGTTTTTGTAAAAAGTACATAGGTTTTATGAAGCTCGTGTTTTAAAGGAAGTGTAGAAAGAACCTGTTGAACAAGTAATTAAAGCTTTTGTTTAATCCAACAAAACACTTCAAAAACAGATGCTAACTTTAGCGTCATCAGTGGCTAACAGTTAGCGGATCATGGCATTTCCACATTTATTTTTTCATTTTATACCTGCAAATAAACTATTTAATATCCATCTACTTAAACTACTGTGCATGTTGACATGTTGATTTTTCCATGAAGTCCAGTATTTTCATGAAACATGTTGGTAAAAAAAAATCAAATATCAATTATTCCACATACTTGTGTTATTTTATTTTTTTTTTTTAACTTCCCGAAGGTTTGGTTTTAGTTTATTTGGGCAAGGTGATTCTTTTGAATTGTGACAGACTCAGATCACTCCTCAAATAAAAGTGAATAATTTTTGCCGGAACCATGTTTCACCACAATAAACTGTAATCAAACATAGTAAACGACTAGAAATCACAAACTGTCCAATGCTAACTTTAGCAGGTACAAAACTTTCTGAACCAGATGGCTCCATTTTGTATCTGAGGACGTAATGTGCGACATGATCAAAACTGCAAAGGTCCAAAACAGAGAATGGAAGAAAGACCCACTCCCCCTCTCTACAGTTTCACAGATCAGTAGTACAATCATATTGACCATATAAGAGATTATGCTCTGTTTGAGCCTTACATCAATCATTTCACATGGTTTGTTAAAGAAATTTGCCATTAAACAAACTACGGAGACAAAATTATTGACTTACTCATTTGGTCTGACGGTCTTGTCTAATATGCAGCTTTTCAATACAGACTTGATAGAGTGGGCAATAATTTTAAATTGCTTTATAATTGATATTTAGGAACTTCACACTCCTGTCAGACCATCATGTATCTGCCTTTCATTTCAGCAGTGTTGGAAGCCATGATGCAAAATTACGCCTGACTACACACTGAGTCTGTGGCATGCACAGCTTGAAAACTAGCCAGCCAGGCTGCCATAAATTTGTTTTGGCAAGTTGAAACATTTCAAGAGAGCTGCAGCTCCCACACGCGCTGTTTATGTCCACCACTGCTACAGAAGAGACGTATTTTCAATTCAAATGCTGCAATAAGACCTGTCCAGGGTGTATCCCGCCTCTCGCCCAAAATGTCTCGCTGTAGGCAGGCACCAGCACCCCTCCTGACCTCTCTAGGGACAAGGGTGTACAGAAAATGGACGGACGGACGGACGGACGGACGGACGGACGGACGGACGGACGGACGGACGGATGTTGCAGTAAGGACACAATAAAAGCAATGCTCAATCTCGCACAACAGTAACGCATCTACACTTATGAAGAAGCTCCCAGCTCAGCATGTCAGATGCTTGAAAGTGAAAGAGAAACTAAAGCTTGACTTACGTTGTGACTAATACTTTATTTATCTCACGAAATATGGACACTCATTCAAATGTCTCTACAGTTGAGCCTGGAATGTGAAATAAATCAGTTAAAAAAATTAAATGAGACGTTGACATCATGGCAGACGTAACTAAGCTCATCTTGATGGAGCAGAATGTGGTGGATTCCCAATGTGCATGCACTACTTGGAAGGGGAAGACATCAATTTTAATATTGTTTGTGGTACAATTGAACTACTTTACGTAGCTCATGTACTAAAGCAGCATAGACATGGTGAGGTTGTGGCTCTGGCTAGAGACTATGTTGTTCTGTACACTGCAAAACCTGTTTATCTGGCATCAATAAGACATTTTATCAGTGAATTTATTCCTGAGCCTGAACAATCTTTAAAGAAATTTAGGGACAGAAGAGGCATTGTTTCCGCCCCAGGCTCGCAGCCAGCCACCCTATTAGAGCTGACTTTGAACCCAATCTCGCTGGTTGTTTGGCCCATTTTTAGCAGGATAGGCCTCTAATTTGTGAGCCTCTTGTAGCAAGTTTGTTTGGGGACGTGCTAATTAAAAGGGCTTGTTTAAAAGCCCATTTCAGTGTTGTAACTGGAACGTACTTAAAGCCGTACTGGGTAACGATGGCATTTATATAGCCAAGGAGATGTTAAAAGGAGCTTCGATTGCTGCGGCTGAGTTGTCTAATACATACATTCAGCTTTGCAGTTTCACAGAGCCCACACTGATTCAGTGATCTAACATCTCTGCAGAGCTGATACTGGCTGACAGCTTGTGCTGCCTTGTTTTGTCCCTCGTTTTTACCTCCTTTGTCTAACTTAAAGCACTTAAAAATCAATATAGGACCACCATTTGAAAGTGTGCTGTTGTTCATTAGTCACTGGCCCTCAGTCTGGCATTTACTCTGCATTCCCTGTGCACCTTTTTTTTTTAACCAACCCTATTCTCCTTCTTTTCTGCTCAACCTCTGCTCCCCCTTTGACTCCATGCAAATCAGTCAATTTAATCCCCTGACATGGTCTCACCGAGGGCCTCTGGGAGCAATCTGGCCACACTTCTGCTTTGCTTGAACGAGCATACCATGGACCAAAGACGACTTAGAGGAGGATGGCCGAGGAGAAGACGAAATGTTTCGTATGCTACTTCCCACCCCCTTCCCCTCCTCGTTTATGTCCAAATCCTGGTGCAAGATTATCATAAACAGTTTTATTTATGACGCTGGTGTTAGTTCTGGCATAAATAATGCCCAGGGTGAGCTCCTTTTTCTGCAACCCCTCAAGCAATATTGTATCCCAAAAAATAGATATTGAACAAAGGGGTTATACAAGTTGGGTCATATGTTCGACAATGTTAAGAGAAACCTAAGAATCCAGTTTTTACATGTAGATTAGAGGTTTAATCAACAGGGAATTTGAATTAAAGCACCTATAATCACTGTAGAATAATTCAATGCATGTCAGACTAGTCAATATATTGTGCTTTTCACACTCTCTTATATATGCTGCTGGCATAATTGTGTAATGGCTTCAAAAATTGCATATGTTCATTGTAAAATAACAAATTTCTGCAGCAGATTAAACGCAGTTCAGAGTCTTAAAAATCAATCTTGAATCAGATAGTAACTTTTGCATCAGCTTTAGTCTCTTTTGTACCCCATTTTTAGGGAACATAGTGGACAGTGGACATATTGGATGAAGTCAATATTTCCACTATCAAGATTCTCTGCACCCTCAATTTATAAGATGTGAATCAAACACCAACTTCCGCAAGAGCAGCAACTCGGCGAGAACAACACATTTCAACAACTGAGCACACCGCTGACTGGCAAAAATAAAAAATTAACAACTTGTTCAGCTAAGCCGGTGGTGCCCCCCAGTGCCATCCTGAACATAAAGTTATACTCCCAATATTACAAAACAAACCACTGTATGGCATTTCTTTGGCGTTTCACCAAAGAAGTCATCTTGTTTTCTGAACAGTGAGACTGTTGTGTTTGATCGGCCCTGACTACCAGCTGGTCATAAAATCTAAACGTTGATCTTTTTCCAAACATGTCATACTTTAGAGCTCTTAGGCTGTTGACTGAAGAATACTCAAAGAATACTCCAAGTTGTATTTTGCCACTCAAAGTAAGCCACAGCTGTGAAAAGCTCTTTGAAAGGAAGCTCTACTTGTTTAAAACACGTCTAGATGAAGTTAATTCCTGCTGCAAGAGAGCGAGAGAGAGCAACACTTTCCGCAGGGAGGAAGAACAGAGGAAGGCAAGGTTCCTGTTTAAGTCCTTTGAGTTTTAAAATTGTCTAGTATGTCGAATTTTAAAATGCTCTTTGTGGAATTTTTAATGATAAATAATGAGCTACATTCTCCATTCAAAACAATCAGACTGCAGTTTTGGGAATGCTAAGCTAATTGCTAATACAAGATGCAGTGGAAAATTTAAAATGTGAATTGTGTAACCGTTGTGTCTTTGTTTTAAAATATTTCTAAAACCCTCCTTTAGAGTGAATTTTACACATCCAGTTTGATGTCTTTGATCTTGATATGAATAATTTATCACTGCTCAAGGCAGGCAGGAAGGCTACAAAAATATTTAAAATGCTGTTCATACATTTGTCTTCTTATATTATAGCTTTTAAAGAAAAAAAAAAGAAATTTGCCAGAATCTCTACAGGTGGAGACTCAGGAGTTAAAATTATTCTAGTGAAGAGGGAATATTTTATTTCTGGGGACTGGCTGGTGTTTAATTACAATAGCAATCAACCAAAAACACTAAAATACCCTGACAGCCAATCAGAGCAGCCCTCCAATCAGCACCATAGCACCCAGGTTCCCTGCCTCCTGTGAAGTGATATTCAAAGCAGCCACATGTAGGCTGGCCGCGCGCTGGATCGCACGAAATGTCTCGTGTCTGCACATCAGAGTGAAAAGCAGAGCGACTATCCATATATGTAATCTGGTCTCAGGTAGTTACGGAACCGGCACATGCGTCCGATGTCTGTCCCTGCTGCCGCACACAGCTCTGCTTCCCGAGACTTTTCTTTGTTTCAAACTGCTTAAAGCCGGAGCGGCTTGGAGCGCTCCAGCACATCACGGTTGGCTCGTATCGGAGCCATTGTGGAATATTTTGGCTGGATTAGTGTAAGCACCCACTGACAGGAGCACATCCGCTAACCTTTTTGGCCGGGAGCCCATAAGGCGGGCAACCTCTGCATTTCTCTGAGATAAACCTCATCATCATCATAATAATAATAAAAAAAGAAGTAGAACCACTAAAAACCGATGCGCAAAGCGGATCTCCATAAAGAAGCAAACGTGATGCTGTATGCATACAAGGTTAGTGTAAATGCGGCTTAAACGCGCGTAGGATGAGCGCAGCTCTCTGACCGGCGTATTTATCCCGCCTGTCCATCTCCGAGGCGTCCGGAAGGTAAAGCTGCATCCTAAAACCAGCAGCTGTGTTTACCTCCTCTTGGTCTAGAAACAGTGCTCAGTTCAAGCTGCTTTAAAGCCATCCAGAACTGCGGCCAGCCCGCCTCCACAGCCTGACTTTGACCGTGATCTTGGCTGGTTACACTGGCAAGGGACATGCCGGGTCACCCAAACCTACCTCCAGCATTCCTCCATATCCCTGCACACACACACGCCGCTGTTGGATCAGGGGAATGGTTTTATGAACTGCACCGGAGCGCACATACAAAACACTTCCATCCCCAAACCGAGATCCTTAAAATGCAACTTTTCTGCTCACTCGCATCCCCTGACATTATCCCAGTGTCTGCTGTGTGCATTGTATGTATATAGACATGCTGATGATCATGCTGAGAATTATCTGTGATTTATTATTTTTTTCCAAAAGCGCCGAGGTTGCGCTGACAGCATGCACAAACACACACGAAAAAGGCGCAAAAGCCCACAAGATGCCCGGTACTTACGATTTGAGGGGGTTCTGCACCGCTGTGGCCATTTTGGTATAGTATGATAGAATGCAACACCGCAGAGCCCAGTATTGTACATGTAATGTAGCAGCTATTTCAATTTCATTCATTCTCTGGGGCTGCGGCTGGACCGAGCCAGCCAATGGGAGACGGGAGCGCTCAGTGACAGCTTCGGGGAAGTGTAGTTTTTTGCGCATGTCTGCTTGTCACACGGCGAAGCGGTGGGCACTACAAGTACCAGAGGGGATAGCGGTGCCAGTGGACCACAAGCCCGCCTCGGACCTGTAAGGGCAAAGCCATCCCCCATCCCAATTTACAGAGAAAGTGGAGGGGGGGGGATCGTTTATAGAGTTATGTTGCATGGATGACTATGAATCTATTACTGTCTAATCTGGTGATAAATTAGATTACTAGAATACTTTCAGCTTCCAATGTAAGTTTTAATTAAAGAGGTGGTAGGAGTGTATATGCAAATGAAGGAAATTATCTATCTGAAAGGTTCAGCCTGGAAACTCCTATTACACATATTAAAGTGTTAAATAATACTCTGCGGTTTACAGATAATTAAGACATTTATTGGCACCCATTATAAAAAAGGGGGATATGCCTTAAAATTAAATCTTTTATTTCAGTAGCATAAGAAAATTATAAAAGTCCAGCATTTAATTTGAGTCCATTTCCTTTCAGGAGTAAGATAATTCTCTCTAATTTTATTTTTATAAAATCACCTGTGGCTGTGCTGGCTCTTCCGTCTGTTGCAACCTAACATCCCGCTTTGACATGCATAAAAGCTTTAGAAATTAAGTCGTGGACACAGCACATAGATGTTAGATTTATAATCTGGTGCAACCCTCTGTAATGCTGCCCTGGGCAACTGCCCTTATAGCCCATATTAAAACCCACCACAATTGTTGGTTCCCTTGATGTTTATAACAGATTCCTGTTGTGTTTTGACAACAAAACAGAAATCTTCTTCGAAAGCATGTGATCTTTGACCTTTCCACTGGGCACAGCCACTTTACACAATCCAGAGTCCCCAGTCCTTTCTTATGCTCTTTACTCTCCAGCTCACTCTTCATAGCGAATTAGATATCTGTGTTAGATGGTTGATGTTAGTCTGATGAACCATTTCTTTGTCGATCTCATGATATATTTTGGATCATAATCCATCTGAAATTTCCAGTGATCCACAATCAAATTACCGGTGGGGTCCACCAGATTTTCTTTTCAAATTTATCTGTTTGTCATGGTTTATGTACTTTAATAAGTTCCCCGTGGCATTTTGAAGCAAAACTGCCCAACAGCATAATAGATCCTCCACTGTACCTAACATTGTGCAAAATGTCATTTTCCACATATTCACTCTTTGTTTTGAACCAAATTCACCTGGAAAGTTTGTTGCGCAGACATCAATCTTCAGTATCATGTGAGTTTATGTAGCTATGAGCAAACTTTAAATGTTTATATTTGGGATGATAGGACAGAAAAGCAATTTTTTCTGGTATGATTCCCAAAAAACAGTTGGCCAGATGATGTCTAGTAGCAGCTATGGGGACTAGGTGATTCCAAAATATTACATTTTGCTCTTATTCTCTAACAGTGACATTTTTAAGATCCCATACAATTCATACCAACTGATAATTTAGTAATAGAAAATAATAAAAAAAAAACATTATGTGTCTGCTGTAAAAGATAAAAAAAACAAAACAAAAAAACATTTTATACAAGTATGCCAGGAGTACCGATAAAGATAGCTGACCGGTGTATATTAAGTGATGACACATGAATTGACCATGCTTTATCTCATTATCTATGAAGCCTGGCATAGGAGCATCCTAAATTATTAACTAATCAGAGGTGATGGCTCGGGTCTAGATCTGTAATTGATTCTTTCAGACATGTGTCTGCACTGGATGAGCCCCAAGCAAAACTCTCTTCAAGCTCTTCACTTGATCCATATTCTTCCTTGTATGAGACATCGTTTTTTTGTTTTCTGGCCTCTTGATGGATCTGAACAATTTCATTTCATGAAAATTGCAAAGCAATGTGTTAGATGTGTAATAAAGAGGAAAGAAGGAAGGAACGGAGACCTGACATAGTGTCGATGTTAGATTTTTCTTTTTTTTTTACTGTATGTGTCATGTTCGCAGCAGTGGCGCCGCTCTGAAGCCATTCGGTGACATGCGATATTTATAGATCTGTGCTAACAAATATTTAATGAACATTAGCAACCAGTTCTAACATGGCGGCACTGCTCCAGTAAAATAGTCTTTGACAGCTAAATGAAAACTTAGATTTTGCTTTGGTAGCTATAATTGTGGGAGAAGGTTTTTGTGAAGAATTCATGTTTGAAATTGTAAATCAAACATTACAACTTAAATTGTATTTTGTCGCCATTGATAATTAATTTACTTTTATGAATAGATGTCAGAGGAGTAAACATGTGGACCATCTTTTTTAAATTTACATGTTGCCATAACTTGGTGTCTACAGTTTTGTGAATGGCAAAGTTGCCTGCTTTACTACATTTGTCCACAAGGTGGTGCTCAAAAATCGTGCACAAATGTATCAATGACGCTGTATAAGGCATATCTTTGAGGGTTTGTTTTTTTTTTTCCTTCAAACCTCCTTATGGCAGGTTGATGTAGCATTAAATTAAACAGCACTCTGGGCGTTCAATTTTCTATACAATCACTATTACTATACTATATTTATGTCCGTACAATTACAGATACAAATCGCGTTCTAAGTGGCTACGGCTGTAATTCTTACTTACGAGAACAGCTTATCACTGAACATCTACTAGTTTACCAAGCCTCTTACTATATGATCATTTTGCTTACCATACCGTACGGCGCTTCACTCTCTGTGGCTCTTGTTGTGATTGACAGTCATGCTGAACTTTCGCTTTGCGTTTTGGTGTCTCCGCTATGTTTTGAATGTTTAAAGGACGATGTCGGAAATACTGATGAAGGAAATGGATAGTCTGTCGGTCGGCCCAAAGAAGTCAGAGGAGTTGAGGGAGGGGGCCCGGAGCTTCCTGCTGGTGGACGAACAGGAAAACCTGAAGGTAAAGTTAGCCGGGCTAAAGCTAACAGCTAGCTGTTTGGCTAAAGCGGAGCTAACACTCCCTCTAATGGAGGCCCATGCCTCAAGCTGCATACAGGGAAATATTTCTCTCTCTCTCTCTCTCTCTCTTTTATTTAATACATCTTTTCGAACATTAAACAGTTCTCTTTAAATTTGCGAAGTTAGCTCCTTTTAACGATTCGCTATTTCCAGCCATTTATCTAAACATGTAGCAGCGTTAAGATGTCTACTTTTAACGTGTAAGTTTTGATAATGCTCCAGAAATGTTTAGAGTGGTTTTAACTGCAGCAGGAAACAGAGCAGCATGTTGTCTTGTCATTTGGGAAAGCACCTAGTGAGTCATACTCTTCTGACCCACAGGGAGGCACTCTCACTTTGTTTTTATTACGTGATCAAAGTGCAGCTAGATAAGGACTTTCTTTACTTCTCTAAACATGTTAAAGCTCATCAAGACATCGACTGGAAATGCAACTGCTCTGACCCCACAACGGGATGAATTGGTTTCTTATTATGTTTTGTCCTGATGATTCTGTCATCCTCATCCAGACTCATTCTAATTGAGTAATAACTGGAGTCAGTGATCTCATGCTTCGACCTCACAGATACAGCTTTCTCCTTCATCCTGTCTCTCCTCTCCCAGGTGAAAAATGACGCTGAGTTTGTGGAGAGGCTCGGCTGTGCGGACGTCACTGGGGTCAAGGTCCTCTCCATCTTTGGCAACACCGGCGATGGCAAGTCCCACACGCTCAACCACATCCTGTTTGGGGGTGAGAGCGTGTTCTACACCTCCAAGTCCCCCAGCTCCTGCACGGTGGGGGTGTGGGCCGCTTACAATCCCTCCCTGGGCCTCATCGCCCTGGACACGGAGGGTCTGTTGGGAGCAGCAGCCAATCAAAACCAGAGAATGCGTCTTCTTCTAAAGGTGATTTTAAAGTTTTCTGATTGGTCTTAATACTTTAAATCTATAAACTTATCTATTTCTGCATGGCTAAGGACAGGCAGCACTACAGCTTGTTGTCATGTTGAGGTGTTTCCAGTAGCCATTACTTAGCTGGCTTTATTTGTGTCTGCCCACAAGCAGGTGCATCCTTTGCTACAGATAATCAAATGTACACTTGAGGAGTAATATGTCATTGCATTCTAGGGAATAAATATTTATTTTCTTATTTAAATAATTACATTAATTGAATTATTTATTTTCATATTTTAATGTGTTTCTTATATGTTGTAAAGGGCTTTTGTGGTCAAATAAAACCAATCTCTTTATCCGATTAAAAGAATAATCATCATAATAATCGATTAGAAAAATAATCGTTCAGAAGTTGCCTTGCAAGAGTTTGCTGTCCTCACTCAACAGTTTCAGTTTGGAGAACGTCTGCTGAAAATATTAATATCAGGGAAAACTAGCACTTGTAGGACTCCTGCACAAACTGACGTAGAAAATAAATTATTTATTGCTGTTTAGTTTGTGACACTAAAGTCCTGCACTACAATTCCTTGCAAAAAATATTCATACTCCTTGAACTTTTTCAAAACCCCTCCTGGTGAAAAAAAGAAAATTCAATGTGTTTACCATAATTTTATGACCCGGACCTACATGACTGCGCATAATTGTGAAGTCAAAGGAAAGTGCTGTTTTCATAAAATCTTCAAAAAGTACCCTTTATTTGTATTAACCCGCTTTCACTCTGATACACAAAATTAAAATCCAGTACATCTAATTGCTTGCAGAATTTAGTTTACTTGTAAAAAGAGTCAGTCTGTGTTATTTTATCCCATAGCTCCAGCAGAGCCAGCTATGGATTAAAACTGAGTTTGAGCCCAGAGGTTTGCTCTTGGAGAGAAAAAATAGTCGGATGATGATACACGGTTATAACATTTTATCACCTTTATTGTCTGGTAGTGGGGACAGTGTGTTCTGGGGTCCCTGCTGGTTCTGTTTCACTAAAAATCAGTGTGGCTGACCAATAACTTACTAGTTTATTGTTTTATTACCTGATTTTCTTTTCAGTTGGTGCTATGCTATGAGTTCTGTTTTATATGTAAGGTAGGTAATTTTATTTATATAGCAGATTTTCAGCAACAAGGCAATTCAAAGTGCTTTACATGAATTAGAGGAAATACAACCAAAATAACAAAAGAAAGCAAAACAAAAACTACTCCACAATGTATAAGCTAATAGGAGTTTCTCTGGATAAACTAATAGAAAAAAGTATAAAAATACATATTGGTTCCCCATGTTTAATAAAAATAAAAATAAGTAAGTTATGAACTAGTAGAGGTTTCTCTGGATTCTTGTTCTGACTTTCTAAGTTTGTTCTAGTAGTTTCACTAGGTCTTGCTCCGATATTAAAAATTTAATGCTAAGTGTTGATCTAAGATAATGAATAGATTCTCTAGATACACTAATAGGAGTTTCTCTGGATTTTAAATTTCTTCTCATTCCTGCTCTGGATTGGGTGAAGTTTACAACTAAATGTTCCTGTTCTAAGCAGAATAAGAATAGATACACCAGGAGTTTCTCTGGATCTTTCTGTTCTTGTGATGTGATATTGTGATGCCTGCATTACAATAATCTTCTGCCATTCTCTCAGTAAGTGAACACACACGTTCTCTCTTCTTTGGCAGGTTTTGGCCGTGTCCGATATCGTCGTCTATCGCACGAGGGCAGAGCGTCTCCACAATGACATGTTCCAGTTCTTGAGCAGCGCGTCCAGGGCCTACCTGAAGCACTTCACCCGAGAGCTGAAGGCTCTGTCCACTCGGTGCGGTCTGGACGTCCCTCTGTCCTCTCTCGGACCCGCAGTCATCGTCTTTCAGGAGACAACACACACGCAGCTGCTGGGCCAGGGTATGAAAAAAACAGTACAGAGCCTTGGAAAAGTATTCATACCGCTTGAATGTTTTCGCATGTTGTCATATTATAACCACAAACTTCAGGATTTTATGTGTGTGTTATTGTGAAGTGGAAGGGAAGGACACATGGTTTTCTACACTGCAAAAACACAAAATCTTACAAAGTATTTTAGGTCTGGTTTATAGCTTGAAAATGTTTTAGTGCGGCTTGAAATCATACAAAACTAACTTACAAGTAACTTTTCAGCAACAGATAGGAGCTTGTTTAAAGTTAATAATTACTTAATATTGATGAAAAAGTTCTAGTTCCGCAGATTATTTCACTTATAGACTTTTCCCATGTTATAAATAAAATAATATTCAAGTGGAACTAGTACTTTTTCATCAATTTTAAGAAATTGTTTACTTGAAACAAGCTGCTATACGTTGCTGAAAAGTTACTTGTAAGTTGGTTTTGTTTTATCTCAAGTGTACTAAGATATATTTTTTTAAAAATCCACTCCTTTAGACTCGGAGGGGCCCGGTTTTGCTGACACTCTCCTTCAGAAGCGTTTCCATGACTTGGGTTTGGGGACAGAGGCCTTCAGCTCGGTCCAGTACGTCGGCACTCAGACCATCACCCCCCCCACTGACTACAGCAAGCTGCTGGAGGCCGTCAGGCAGCAAGTGAATAACACTCACACGCGCTCCCCCCGCCAGCCTGGGATCGTGTTTCATGCTCTGGAGGTAAGTGGTCTTAGCGAGCTTTAGCAGATGAATCGGAAAGTGTGCAGTTCTTAGTTTTAATTGGTCCTCTGGGTTGATTCTCCTTACCTTCTGTTTAGCTTTCATCCCACTTTAAGTTCCACTTTTCCTCCCTCTAAGCTCTCGGCCTCTCTGCTTGTCAGGCTCTGAGCGAGCGTTTCAGTGGAGAACTATTAGACGATAAAATGACGCTGTACTCCTTCTTCCCTGATGAGTACTTCACCTGCTCCTCTGTGTGCCTCAGCTGCAAGTAAGTTGGTCCAACAGTCTGCAGACTTTACTGGAACACTTTTTGTCAAATGCTTCTGAAATGTAATGTTCAGGCATTTCTTTGGCTTGGAATACAGGATTTTTTTAATTTTTTTTTTATTTTTTTGCTGCTCGTGGTGGTAGCATGTCTCTGTCATGTTAGTTCTTATTTGTTCATTTTGTAAACATTTGTTCGTAATTGTTTTGGTTGACATGCTGCATGTTTGGACAAATGTCCCGTCTGATCGTTGTTTTAGATGCCGTGCATCTGGAAGGATTCTTCCTGTTACTTTTTTGCTTTTGCACAATTATTATGATGCCAATCTGGGGCAACAAGGCATTGCTTTAAAACTGGGAGCAGCTGATTAGCATCTTAAAAACCCCAATAATGTCTGAACTATGACCCCAAATCCCAGAGAGGTTTCATGGTCCCATGTTCTCTTCCATCGATCATGAGGAGTGAGGATCAGGTCTCTGACTCTGTGATGTTTTCCTTGGAGAAAAATGTCCTGTTGCCCTATCAACCCCACGCCAGCATCCAAAAGTCACCCAACACTCCATTACTTAGCAAGCTCTGCCCTGGTGGCAATTCCCGAGCATAATCTTTAGGAGAAAGCTTTGGTCACATAAAACATGCAATCAAGGTTTATCTTTATAAATCTCATATGTTTTTTGTTTTTCTATTTTATTTTATGATTTTTTTTTTCTTTTGCCATTCCCTTCTAAAACCGTAATATTGAGTTGAAAATAAAATAACGGGTTGAATAGAATGAAACATTTAATCATATCTGCCCTTATAATTTCCTCTAATCTTCTGTCTCTGCGCCTTCCAGCATCCGTTGTAAAAACGGCATGAATCACCTCAGAGACCGGCTCCCCCACATGGCGGATGGACTCTGCCAGTTTGCTCACCAGTTCAACAACAAGGTCCTCATCTGTAAAGTAAGTCAGCAGCACCACAGCGAGTCACTGCTCTCCCAGTTTCTGTTGGAAGGCCCAGTTAATTTACCGACTTTCTGTTTGACTTGGTTCTGTCTCCAGCGGTGCTACGAAGGAGGCAGGGAGGTGATCGTCGTGCCCAAAACCTCGGCTTCTTCTGACAACCCGTGGTTTGGGCTGGCCAAGTACGCCTGGTCAGGGTAAGACGATACACACACACACACACGTGTTCTTCTCTGTTTCATATCTAGCTTCTGATTATTTCTTCCTGTTCTTAACTCAGATACGTGCTGGAGTGCGCCAGCTGCGGCGTGATCTACCGGAGCAGGCAGTACTGGATGGGCAACCAGGACCCTGAAAGCGGCGTGGTCCGCTCCGAGGTCAAGCACGTCTGGGAGGATGTGAGGCAACAATATTACAGCACCTATAAATAAAATGACAGAACCTCCGCAGTTTATTTTCAACATACTTTAATCATGTTGTAGGTTTAACAGTCCAGAGATGATCGGAATACGTTGATGTGATTCTCTTCCTCTCTGTTGGATCCCTCTGTCTTCTGTTAGTCCGACATGTTCCTGACCAGCCACCAGAACGCGGCTCAGAGGGTTCTGGACGGGATGAACTACGTGATCCAGTCGGTGTCTGAGTATGGAACCGGACCCACCAAAGCCGTCACCGCCTGGCTCACCGACCAGGTGGCTCCGCCGTACTGGAGACCCAACGCAGAGATCATTGTGAGTCCCAAGAACTAAAGCAGAGATTCAAAACTGGCTCAGAAACAGGAACACGGCAACAGAGACCTTCTGCCATTTAGTCGCATCACCACCTGGTGGAGCTTGCTTTGTCAGCTCGACTGTACTGAGCTGCGATCCCCAATGTTTCTTCAAATGTTGTAATGTTGTTGTTCTTGGTGTAGTATTTTTGTTGTTAGATGGTTTGGAAAGTTTGAAATTTATTATTATACTCCCAAAAGCAGTAGTAAAAATTTATTTCATTTCTGTGTTGACATTAAAAAATGGGTTTAGAATAAATATGAATTCATATTAGTCAACAGAAACCTGCCCCCCAAAAATGTAAACGCAATAAGAAAATTGCTAAAATTTATTTATTTATTTTTCATGTTTATGTCATTTTATTAAATGAAATCAGGCTCTATTCATCAGAAATCAGTTGATATTCTGGGATCGACTGGTAGTACTTCCATCCTCCACTAGGGGACTTTTGCCCTCTCTCCTTAATGCATTAAACTGCTGCATGAGAGACGTGGAGGAAATCACTCGTTATTCGGTCTCCTCTGCATTCAAGGGTGTAAAAACAACACTTTGTTGACAACATGCCTTCATATTGTCATCCGTAGCTGACACAAACTCAAAATAGATCTTGTATTTCCAGCTAAAAAAACGCTAATCTCTCTCCTTCCTCCATTGTTTACGTTTGTGTTGCTGCCTGGTATTAAACATGGGACGTCTCTCCTGGAGGCACAAGAGGAAAGAAACAGTAGATCTTTCTACTAAGTAAATGGATAACGATAGTAGACTTGGATAACTAACTTTAATCTGATTACTGGATTAGAAATAAGACGTTAGATTAGTCATTACTGAAAGAATTGGAGAGATTAGAGTTACTGACATCCCTGCTCACAAAGCTTTTGCACTGATATTATTGAAACTTGTCCATCCACGTCTCCCTCCCTCCCCTCAGGCCTGTCATGGATGCAAGACGGAGTTCAAGGAGGCTGATCGGAAGCATCACTGTCGATCATGCGGCGAGGGTTTCTGTCATCCCTGCTCCAAATACAGGATGCCGGTGCCACAGCGGGGCTGGGGAAGCAGTCCTGTCCGGGTGTGTCAGCCCTGCCACGAGGGGCGAGGACCCACCGACACCAACAGCCAGGGTAAGACCCACACAGCCAATCAGTGAGTCTAACACTATGAGGTGATGTTTGTGACACTTTGCTTGTACTTTTCTTTCCGATAGTGAGTAACGTGGAGTCTCACGGTCTGATGGCTCGCAGGGTGACGGAGGTGGCTCAGTCCACAGTGGACATGGTCACCACGGCGTTGGACTACCCCCGCTGTGAGTCCTGCTTCCTCTTCCTCATTGCATTATGTTAAGGCTCCTTTAAAGACAAAACAGATCAGTAAAGCCTCATGTTTTCATGTAAATTTTTGCATTGCCAGGGAGCCAATATCTCACAACTTGTCAATATCCTTAAATAATGACAGCTAAAATATATAAATATACGTTTTTGTTTCTTTCTCTCTGATCAGCTTTCGTGAAGGACGTGGCTCGGCCAGACTACTGGGTCCCGGACCACAGCATCACCCAGTGCCATGAATGCAAAAAGGCCTTCACCCTGACCATGTCCAAGCACCACTGCAGGGCCTGTGGTCAGGGGGTGTGTGGCCCCTGCTCCACCCACATCAAGGCCGTTCCTTCCCGAGGCTGGGACCACCCGGTCAGGGTGTGCGACGGCTGCTTCGCTCGCACCGACACCCTGTGACCCCCCCGCCGCGTTCGGAACAACTTTCCAGTCTTCCTCAGATGGTCCCTCTCAGCGCTGTGAATCCCAACGCTGCTGCTCCAGGAACCTGAGAGGGATCAACCCAACGGCACTAAGAAACTGAACTGGAATCAGCTTTGAGGAGCCTCAAAATGTGAGGAGCCTCAAAGGCCTGATATCATCACTAGGAGGGGTGCTAACTGTCAGCTCTGATGAAGTATCTGCTTCACTCTTATCTGCCTTTACTTTACAAACTGGTTCTGCATCAGACGTCAAATCCAGCCGCAGATCACTTTTTCTGCAGCCTCTCAGCATCAAGCAACGTTGAAACAAACTGGACAAGAAAACAAGCTGCACATTTAACTTTTAACGGACAGTTTTCATCATGTCTGATGTTTATCTCCTCAGTTCTCATGAAGTTGCAGCAGAACTTAAACTCTTAGACTGACATTTAGATTATTGTTTCCTCCCTTCCTGCAGCTGGCTGCTCATACCTACCCGGAATTACTAACTAGTTAATTTAAAGTAAAAGGGAATAGTTTGGATTTTCTAAATTCCCCCAAGCCATAGGAAGCATCTTTTTGGTCTCTCATTGCACAGAGAGCAGAGACTGAAAACCTTGGAGTTATAAAAACAAAGTTTGGGGTGTTCCTGTGGTTCACGAGGTTCACCTGCAGCAGCGTGTGCCTTCATGGGTATATTTCTACTCAATTAAACATATCATTAATTATGAATTTCTTTCACTTATTGCCTTGACCATCATTTACAGTTATATTTGCTATATAGTGAAAGCAATGAGAATAAAATCAATATCTTAGCACATTTAGACATTCCAGTGGGTTAAAAACCTTGAGTATTAGGGTAGATTTACTTCTCAGAAAGCTAATGCAGCTGCACTAAACCAGAAATGCAGTCTCACTTAGTCACATGTAAATACAACATTGAAAGTCTGGTTTAAAAACTATCACTTTTCTTTCTGACAGATTCCTGCTCTAGTTTATTTTTCTGTGTAAAATGCAGTTTTTATTCAATTCTGGTAATTGAAACTCTTGACTTTGATCTTAAATAAAATAACTGACCAAATAAAGAAAAGAAACTAATTTTCTTTGTGTGACTGAATGTCTTTGCTTTGCAGATGAACAATATATCAGCATTTTATTCGCCTCTAAACTGTGAGATGATCAGAAAGTCTTAATATTGGTGAGAATCTTCAGCTTTTCAGCCTTTCAGCCCACGATACCAGGAATTTACTGCAATTCAATTTATTTTCTTAGTTTTGGTTATGAAGCATGGCTCCCACTATGATTCCCATCTTGGCAGAATAAAGCTTTTCAAATGAACAGATTCTGTGTTTATATAACAGACAGCTGATTTGTTCACAACAATTACAGTGTTAGCTAGAACTGTGTTTTCTTCTGGTGACATTCTGTAAGTGTTAATGTTCAGACAATGATCTGCAGTAATCATTATTGTGAGTCAGCTCTGTATGTGACTCGCTTGTATTTGTAAAAAGTTTTGGCTGTGTGTCTAATTCACTTTTAATTAAGGGCTGCAGAGCTGCCTTTTCCTAAAACAGCATCCAGGTGACCTTTAAAGTCACAGATAAACACATTATGCCACAAGGAAAACATTATCCAATTTGTGGTTTAAAAAAGTTGTAAACATTTTATGTTGTTTTTTTTCCTAAAAGCATAACCTTTATCTCGTCCTTGAAAGCAGACAGACCCTTGTAAGAGTTGGATTCGTTTTACTAACTTTTACGCGTTATTAAACTTTTTTTAGATGTCATACAGCGTGATCTTGGTTTGCAGTACCTTATCTGTACACAGGAGGGCGCTCCATGAACATCAGCAGCTCAACAACACAGGAGTAAATTTCACATGAGACCACCTGCTCCTGACTGTTCAGACTGTCTCGGTGGGTGGGTTACTACTAAGCCGTCCTAGTTAGAAGCCGGAAAAAGCCGCTTCTCTGCAGCAACCTGGTTCCAAAAGTTTATGCTCCCTTTAACAGTAAACCCTTTAACACTCCCTTTAACTTTCTTTGCACAAACTCATTTGGAAATGAACCTATCCATTGCTGAGGTTCCTTGTATCTATCTAACAACGAGGACATTTCTGGTCCACATCCCTCTTCAGATGACTCTACAGATGTGTCAGATTAAATTTTGCACTCGGACAATCCAAAAGTTTCATTTTGTTCTTTTGAAACTACAGTTTATGTGAACTCACTATGATGCTATGATGATCTTCAACTTGCCTGGTATTTTGGACTGTACAAAACTTAATCCACCTTTATAGAAAAAAAAAAAACAAAAAAAAAACAGTTGCATGAGAAGAAAAGTCACCCCACAGGAAAATTCAGTTGAACTGTGTGTAACAAATGTCACATCAAAGGCAGAAAAGTTTTTGAAATGATTCGTCATTGTTTTATTTTTAAGTTTTGAAAACCTGCTTATTTCGTTTGTGGACTTATGAGGATTGCTGTAGGAAATTCGGAAACATTTCCTAATGAAAAATAAAAAATAAATAAATGAAGAAAAGAAAAAGAATGATTTACTCAGATAGAAAATGTTTCAAAGAATCATTAAGAACAGCTTTTATTTTTCGGAGCACTGATCTCATTCTGATTTGAAAGGGGAAAACCCCCTCTGCTATTTATTTATTACAAAATAAACAGGTGATTTATATCAGTGCTGGGAGAATTTCAGCAGAAAGAACAATAGGTGGCGCACTTTCCCTCTGAGTGGCAGCTCAGCTGGATCCAGCCTCGTGTGTATTGGTCTGTTGGATCTGGCATAGCTATTTTTATGAATGCCTTTAAATTTAGCCTTTCTGAAGTTGTGTTTATGTACAAATAGCATTTGTTGTGTATTTGAGACATCAAGAGATTATGTGTGTGCGTGCTTACTTGTCCATATTCATCCCACTTTACCGTGAAACCTTAAACGTATTGAAATATCTCCAGAAAACATCAAATTATTATTATTAAATTTGACTAAAAGTGTATGTGTGAAAATGGCCTAGTCAAAGTCCAGAGCTAAATCCAATTCAGAATCTGAAGCAAGGCTTGAAAATTGATGTTCGCAGTTGCTCTCTATCTAATGAGCTTGGAATTTTTTATTATTTTTTTTTTTTTGCAAAAAGGAGTGGAAAACATGAAGCTCCAATAAATTACACAGATGACTGTAGCTGTGATTGGACAAAATGTGACATATTCAAAAGGTGGTGAATACAGCAGAGCATGTTGTGCTGTAGCAGCCAGCTGTGCACCACGCACTTCAAGCTGCACTCATCGATAGTTCACATATGCAATTAATCAGAGTAATTACTTCTTTCAAGCTTGACGGATTGCAGGGTCACGTGGCTGTGGTTTTATGCGTTACAATTAGCCGTGTGGTCATGTAGCCATGGGGGAGGGGTTGTGTTCATTAATAGTGAAGAATTACCTACAGACGTCGCTACAAACGCTACAAAAATGTGTGTAAATTTAGCAATTTATACAAAATAAGTGTATTTGAGGGAAATGTAACAGTAAATGAGTGTGGGTCTATCAGCAAAGAGCATGGTTGCATTATATTCTGCTTATCAGACAATCTAGCCACAGTCCATTATGCAAACAGAATTACAGACTCTGTTCTTGTGCTGATGCCCTCAGACAGACACAAGCAAGCGGCCACTAAAAGCAGCTTGGAGAGTGGATGTGAGACTTTCCATTTAAAATACAACCGTGCTGCACAGAATTACACAGAGTCTCTGTTCTGATCATTTTAAAAACAATGTGCTTTGGGTGTTTACGCACACTGTGCAACAAAAATAACCTCCACTATCCCCCAGCACACACACACACACACACACACACACACACACGCACACAACAAATACGCTGTTTTCCTTGAAAATCCACAGGGATGATTTTTGTATTTTCATCTGTTATCGCTGTAATGAATTGTGTGTGAATGTGTAGCGGTTTTTGTTGATTATAGCACTTTTTCCTAGGACATAAATCTTTTACTGTGTCACCATGACAACCAGGTCTTTTCTTCTCCCTTAAAAAGGCCCACAGAGTGCTTTGCATTAGCATTTATACCTACTGAACTTTGGCATGTTGTGTCAGACTGTAGCCACAAACTTGAATGTTGGTGGAGCAGTTGGTGCCAAAACTGCAGAAAGGTTGTGGGTTTGAATCCCAGCCTGAGGGGGTTTTGTGGATAATCTCTCTGAACATGTGTGGGATTCTCTTTGGGCACTGTCTTCTTCCGACGGTCCAAAAACATGACAGTTCAGGGAAATGTTGGGAATGCCACCAGCAGATATTAACATCTGAGGAGGATTATTTTTTTGTCCATCTTCTTTGCAAAATAACTCATAAAGCTCATAAATCACACAAATCATGTTTACTAGTATCCCAGTGAATTACAATTCATACAATATAATCAATAATATGATAATTGTTCATCCCTACTCTAAACATCAATTTTCAAGTCAGAGATTTTCATTTGTATTTAGGTCTGAACTTTGACTGGACCATTCTTACACATTAGCATCACTTTGATCTATGTCTAGAGCCGAGTTATGACCAGCATCACTGTCCCTTATGAAAAAATGCAACCCCACAGCATGATACTGTTACCACCATGTTTTATCAAGGAGACAATGTGTTCCAGATAATGAATAACAATGGTTTTCCATCAAACATAGGTTTGTTTTGTAGGCTAAAATGTTCAATTTGGGTCTCACCTGACCAGAGATCCTTCTTCCACATGTTTTCTGTGCCTGTACTATAACTTCTGTCAAAATGGATTCGTTTTGGCTTCATGTTTTTCTTTTTACCTGCTTCTATGTTGAACCAGTCAGTTAGCAGATGTGTGTTTTAAGGAACAACAAACTAATCTCTTTCTTAGTTTTATCATGCAAGTTTTCAAAATTGGGTTAAAATACTTTGTAAGTATCCAAAACAATATGTTGTTCTAGATAACTGAGCCAACAGCTGGAATATTTACTAATAAAAGCCCCACAATAAAATTGTGTTAACAGCTGGCATGCGATTATTAACATGAAGATGAATGGCGCCATCTTTACTGCATTAATCATCGTTCTGGTGTATTCCTGGTAGTGTTTGCTTAAATCTGAGACCATATTACAGTGATGCAGGAATAAAACTAGCCTGAGGAGGCACAGATTGCTGCTAGTTAGGTACAGTTGTAAAACAAGTCCCATCAAAGCTCATTTAAATGACACACTGTAATAAAAAATTTACTGGAAGGCTCATTGAATTAGTAAGAGTAAAACAAAACAAAACAAAACAAAACAAAAAAAAGATCCAGTGCTCTGTATCCTGCCCCCTTGTTACACTTTGGCAGCTCACACTCTTTCGCTGACCTGAGATCAGAGGCCGGCGGTCCGCTGAGAGTTAGTGCAGTAGAAAAAGAAGAAAAGGGTGCTTGTCTGGTTTCATTAGCGATCCGAGCTGCTGCAGCAGAACCACTCAGCCGAGGCGGACTGGAGGAGAGCCCCGATAAGACAGCGGTGCATTCAGGTGCTGTCGGGGCACACAGGAAGGAGCTGAATGAGTTGCTGTTGACAGATTCAGCCTGTCATCACTTGCAGTTTCTAGAATGCACCAGATTAATAATCGAGTGATCTTGCTGATCTTGCTTTTCTAGGCTATTTTAAAGACTGTTTGCAGATATGCTGTGTAAAACAGTTTTTTTGTCTTCACAAGGAGATTTTTAATTCACTGCCCTTCATTTGAAGAATATGCGAGTTCCTCTGTCTGTTGCAATACATTGCAAAACATTTGTTGTAAGTTAACTTAAGAAATGCAGAGTTCTGATCCTTGTTCTATCTGCAGTCTTTGTGTGTTTTTGTTAAAAAGTGTGACTTTCCTATTCATAGTATCTTTAACAATAAATATTCATTTACAGTGTGCATAAAACGCCTTTAAAAGCAGTTTTGCTCATGTTAAAGAAACAGCTTTGTGATATGGGGTTCTGTTGAGGGGTTATGACTCGCCAATATTTGAGTTCATATTAAAAATATTTAGCATCTTTAATTAGATATTTTGCACACCTGCAAAGATAAATAGGATGATGACCAATGAACAGTTAGTGAGTAAATAAATGAATGAATAAATATACTTGATTAAATGATTGTTGCAGAAAAATATGGTTGGCTTTGGCTAGCTGCCCATGAGGGAATGCCCAGGGATTCCAGTGAACACATACATTTTTATGACATAAATACTTACCGTACTACATACCAAGTAGATTTTCTGTAGCTTATTCTGCAGTCATTTATACACCAGTTAAAAACAAATAATTCAGGAACAAATAAGATCAGATGCAAGCTTGAAAGTAGCATGAAAAGGTGAATGGAAATAAGTAATGTTTGGGTCATTGACACATAAGCAGGGATAATATTATATTACTTTATTTATCTTTTGTACAATGTAATTACAATACAAATATGTTGGTTTAAATACAAAAACTTCTGTAAATAAAGATTAAAAATAAACTCCACTGGTTCGCTTTGTTACCATCACTAAGCTAAGGTTTTACAATCAAGTTGATGAGGTCATTTAGTTTGCTTTGACGGAGAACACAATTAGCCTACATTTATAATTTGGAGGGCGTGCAAACAAGAGTCAAGGGCAAAAAATGGTCTCTGAGTGGACTAAAAGCATCTACTTTATGGACCAATCAATCAACCAATCAGATTGGCTTAATAAAGAAAGGAAGGTAGAGAAAGCAGTTTGCTCAGATTGGAAGAAATATTGATTGAAACCAAATTGGCCGAAGCCTGGGAGGAGATAAAATGGTACAAATTAGGTCAGTCGCCTATAAATTTGGATGATGGAAAAAGTCAGGCGGTCAGCCGCAGGAAGAGAGACGTTAAGTTCATTAAAACAAGGAGCAGATAATGATAAAAGTGGCAGTCCGTATTCATGGAGTGAAGCAGGAGCATCTCTGATCGGATCATAGCTTGTAGAAGAGAGAAACCACCTGCAGAAAGCCCTTTGATTATAAACATTTCTGCTTTTTATTTAATGCTGGATCTTCTCAGTGGGACTCAACCTTACCACACTCAAAGCGTTACCTACTTGGTCGAAGTTCGAACTGCATCACGAGTTGCACAGTTTGAAAAATTAAAAAGGAACATTTATGACATTGCAGTCAGACAGCTGACATTTTGTTTTAAACTGATCAGAGAGGTGGCTCCACAGTGTTTGAAGCTGCAGAGTGTAAAGACACCAGAGACGCTGTTTGTGTTGTGGACGTAATGATGAGTATGTCTTAGCTCTGAACCAAAACTGCCTCTTGCTTTTACATCCTACTCAACCTGTTTTATCTGCGTTTCTTCCATCAGACTTCCTTTTCCTTACTCCCTAAAGGTGCGACTCTGTTTCCTCTCCCTCAGTTTCTCACATACAGCTCGTTCTCCATGGCAGCAACATGTGCAGTCGTCCCTGTTTATGCGTCAGCTGAAACTTTGTTTTACATTCACTCAACATGATTATTTCCCGAGTCCCAAGCTCTCTGTTCACCCTGAAATCTGTTCAGCAATACCTTGCAAAAGTATTTAAACCCCTTTGAACTTTTCCACATTGCGTGCCATTCAAACCACAGACATCAGTGCATTTTATTGGGATTTTATGTGATATGCCAAACAAAGCAGTACATATTTTTTAAAGATAACGGCTAAGATCAAAGCCTATTTGTGGGCTAGAATGTCCTAGTCAAAGTCCAGATCGAAATTCACTTGAGAAGGATGAGAAGCACTCTTTTAAAGAGGTGGTATTCTGTATTTTTTCCAGGTACATCGTGCCATTTTATAGCACATTCAAGTAATTCTGTTAGAAAAATGACATACAGGTCTGGAAAAAAATGAAGAGCCCACTGCAGTGAACCCCGTTGAAAACCTCCTGGTTATTCCACCAAATATTGATTTCTGAACTCCTCCTGAGTTAAAACATTATCGTTGTTGTTTCTAAATGAATATGAACTTGTTTTCATTGCATTATTAGAGGTCGGAAAGCACTGCATCTTTTCATTATTTTGAACATTTCTCATTTTTTGCAAATAAACACTAAATTTTTGCTTGGAATTTGGGAGACATTGTCAGTAGTCATAGAATAAATGAACAATGTTCATTTTACTTAAACATATACTAATAAAGAGTAAAACCAGAGAAACTGATTATTTTAAGAGTTTTTTTTGTTTGTTTGTTTTTCCAGAGCTGTAAATATAATAAAATAACTTTTAAAATAATTTAACTTCACAATTTGGCGCTTTGAAATTGGGCTCCTAGTCTTTCACTTTCCTTTCAGGATGTCGTCTCAACAATGCTCCTCTATTCCACCGTAAACAGCTGTTCTTAGGAGAGTCGGACTGAGTAGTTTGTACAATGAGCTCAGCAGACAGAAAGTTCCACCAGGTAGTTGATAATCGCTGCCGCCACTAGTTTAGAGGAGCTGAGTGGGACGTTTAGGCATCTAGGCAACCAAGAATGGCTGCCACAGGAGATCCAAGGATTTCTTTAACATGCATGGAAGAATCAAAGCAACTCTCCAGCTGTGTTTCTGACTCAGAAGTAACATTATAACATGATATAAAGCTAAAAAAAAAAGCAAAATTTTACATAATACTGCTCTTTTGTAATTTTTGATGATATTTTGAAGAAATTTCCTACTTGGAATCTGCACTACTTTGTTTCGGTCCATCACATGCAACATGGCAAAAAGGTTCATGGGGGTGGGAATACTTTTGCAGCGCACTGTGAGTGTAGCACTACCATGATACGCAAAGAGGTGCGTACACAATCATTATTGTACATGAGGAGCGTATACCCTGTGTCAGCAGACGTATGAGGATTTGTGAAATCTGGAATGCAGTGCATTGTTTCTCCATAGTTGCACAGTGAGGAGGAGCATTTTTCTTTTTTTCCACTGAGTTGTTAAAGTTCCTTGGGTTCGTTTGGTGAAGACAGACTGCTTGTGTGCTCTACTGTATGTGCTGGTTATCCTGAAGTGTCTCATGCCCTTGTTGTTAGGTGATTATAAAAGTAACAAGCTACACATCCAAGTGACACCGTTTTGATTTATCAGGCCTCAGCAGCAGTGAGGTGGAAGAAGCATGCGGCTATATACACCAGTCTGACTCATCCCAGTATGCAGCTGTAGTGGAAGTTGTGGTTATTTGGTTCCTGCTATATGATCAGGATTCCCACAGTGCTTTCCTTTCTCTGCTGTCATAAATCAAACACGTTGGGATAAATAACATAAACATGCTTCTGAAACTCGGCTTCAACTTACGGGTTTCAAGGTACATAAAACATGTTAAACTCAGAATACAATAAATAAAGCAATTTTGGCCATAAATCTGTACTAGTGGTCAGTAAGTCGTTTGGACTCTTCCTTCCAGACTTCTGCCCCACTCGGCTGAGATCAGCATCGGTGTGTTACTTGAATCTTCTACACCTTCGTCCACGATGTTGCCAGACACCATAAAACCGCCAGGATAAAAAAAAATATAACAAGCAAACGTCCAAAAATATCTTTTTGGGTTGGAATGCATCCAAGTTGAGTCCTCTTTAAAAAAAAAAAAAAGAAACCACTGAGCCGCGTCCTCCCCACAGTGCTTTGAGTAGGACGAACATGCAGTAAATCTAGGGACTTGCAGCAGGGAAAACAAAGCCAGAGTGGAGAAGCGATAGCAGGAAGGAGAGAATGTTGACGGTTGGACTGAATGGATTCAGTTTGTGAAGTTCAGACAGCTGGAAACCTGATTCTCTCAGACTGCAGCCCAGCCGACTGCTGAGTTTGTCTCTATCTCACATGGGATCATAAAGAAAGAAATTAAGATCGTAGTAGCACTGACTCCAAGGCTGCCACAGGCTGGATGCTAGGCCGTCTGAAAGGGCCTGTATACCAATTAAGCAAAAATTCCTGGAATAGCTTCCCGTCTTCCTCGGGCTTTAACCCCAGAGCAAGAACTACATCGTTAAGAGCCAGAGTCCAACTCAGAGCTCAATCTCAAAGGTTTTTTGCAGACTGTTGGAGAATGGGTTGGCTGTGGCAGCCGGTGCCTTGTTCCCTGTCGGTTGCGTCGCTCCTTTTGTCTCCAGTGCCGCCCACTTGGCTTCAAAACGATCATCGTCTTGGGAGTCGCTAACCCCTGGAGCGGTTAGTTGGCTGCCCTCTGGAGGCCAGCTCTCTCCACTGCCACCACTGACCGAAGTCCCGTTCTGAAGGTTCATTGCGGCTGCAGTGCTGTGGGGTGGGAGGCCGTTAATGGATGACGACAGAGGTGGAGTGGAGGAAAAAGTAGCTGTGTTAAACCCTGAGGGGTGTCCGGATGTGCCGGCCGCTCCTGGATAGGAGTGGTGATGCCCGACAGTGCCCAAGGGCCCCACTTTGGACCCTCCAGCAGCTGAGCCCATGGTCGGACCTGTGCCTGATGAGCCTGTGGCGGTGCAAAAGGCATTGGCCACCATTTGTGATGGTGTGATGCCTACCACTGGCACGCTGGCGTTGGGGTAAGTCATGCTGCTAGCCAGACCAGGCATGTAGGTCTGCATGGGCATGAAGGCAGGTTGGACCGGCTGGTTGGCAAACATCCCAACAGGGGCTGGAGTGGCATCAAAAGCAAGGGGGAATGGTTGCATTGCACTTGGAAGAGAGCCAGGGGGCCCGGGCAGAGAGCCCTGCATCATAGGGGCTCCGGACATGCTCGGGCCCGTCATAGTTGGGATGGACATGGACGGGAGAGACATTGGGGGGCCTGACACTGGAGGACCTGGTATTAGAGGAACAGATGATATTGACATGGGTGGGAGAGGCATTTGGGTTTGACACGGAAGGGCAGAAGGGCCAGAGATAAGAGATTTGGGCAAAGTACCGAGGGGCAACGGGACAGTAGATACTGGGACAGAGGACAATGTCGCCTGTGTGGATATATGATGACTGGTTATGGAAGGGGGTCCAGGGATGGTGGGTATGATGGGCCCAGAGGGAGGCGTCTGCTGGGCTTTGACAGCCTTAGAGACCTCCTCCAGCCATCGCTCAGCCTCTGAGGGGGTGCGCTTGTGGCCGCTCTGCAGTGCAGCAGAAACCGGAGGAGGGGAGTGGAGAGAAGGTTCTGGCTGCACCCAGGATGAGGTGGCTGGAAACACACACAAAAAGAGCTTCAGACAGTGGGAACAATTCATCTACAGCTATCAATCTTCTGCATTCCTTCTTACCCTGGACAGGTGCAGGCGGAGGAGGCAAAATTGGGGGCACAGTGCAGGTCGGAGGGCAATTTGCAGACATAGATGGGTTGGAGAAGAGCTCGTCTGATGGCTTGGCGAAGGATGTGTTGATCTGGCAACACAGTGCATTTATACTACTGTCACCCTCACAAGGCAACCCCATGTCCATCTCTGGCACCGGCAGGAAAGGGATACATAGGAAGCAGAGAGAACAAAAGGAAAAACATGCAGATGAGACAAGAAGAAGCTTGAGAAATGAAACAAATACTTGGGTTAATGATTCATTTTGCATGTTCAGGGTTTAATAATTGTTGGTTACTAATGTAAAAGATATCAAAAGCACAAGATTTTTAATTGTGTATTTTCAAAACTGATCAGCTACAAATAAAAGCTATGAGGATTTTCAAATGTATTTACACCACTTGAACATTTTTCCCATTTTGTCACATCCCAACCACAAATTTTATTGAAATTTTGTGTGATAGACCAGCACATAGTGATGCATTATGATAAAGTGTGTGTGGATACGGCTTTCGGCACATTTAATCTTTTAAGACAATTGCATTCAGCCCACCTTAGTCAGTGCATGGTAGAAGCACTTTTTTGCTGCTGAAAATTCTAACCCCAGTTTAAAATAGTTCACAGCCTCCAACAAGTTTCACTTCAGAATTACTTAGAGGATGTAATTTGACGCATGCATTTGCATGAACTGTATATTATTTGTGCTTTCATTCCTCACCTACAGAATGTGTTTAAACAGTGAGAATTGTACAGCTGCAGGCCCTGGATTACAATGGAGAATACCAATGGGTATTGGCATCATATCTACCTTTCAGGTTTTCTTTTTGCTTTGTTTTGCATAAACCAAGGTTATGTAAGTCTTCATCCTGCAGAGTTCAGAGGCTCTTTTAGACTTCACATGTATAGGTGTGGAGTAAAAGTGCATGTTTGTTTTGTTATACCCCTGGCAATAGGAGGTTTCTGACTGGCTAGTTTAGTTAGCTGACTGACTGTACAGATCAATACTTGATATGTTTGGAGCGTCACAAGGGAGCAAATAAGCAATGTAATTGCCTTCTACCATTTAAGTGAGTATGAATGTGTGTGGGAGCACTTTGAAGGTAATATACGTTGAGAGCCTCCACTACTGTATCCATACATACTGTGAGCCATGGACTAAAGGTTTCTACTGCTGACGAGGGTCTCTCTGTGTCAATCAATTAAACAAATTATCTATCACTGAGTGCGTATTTGAAACCATAAATAAATGGATAAAACGAATGGAGATGTCAAATGTCATTAATTCAGGGCTAAACAAGATTAAACTGAAAAGCTGCAGGAATATGCCACAGTAACTTTATATTTTTACACCCTTTCATTTAAACCATTTTTTTAAAAGTCAGTTTCTTTATGTTCAGCAGGTCACATGTTACTGATGTCAAGGTTAGGAGGAGACTCTACAGGTAGGCTTGGTAGAGCATTATTGCCTCGATGTTTTTATGAAACTGAATCAGACACAAATCTTTTGATTCCAACCAGCACATAAAAAGCAGATAAATATGAAAACTAAAAGTTCAAAGTTCCTATTTCTGAGGTGCCTTGAATGCTGCATGACACACAAACAAACAAATAAGCCTCCACTCCACCGACTCAATAAAGGACATATTTTATACAAAGTTACTCTTCAATTACACCAAAAAAGCTTACTTATGTATGCAATAATATAAACACTGAAATGTAACCTAACTGGACCAGCAACACAAATGTTAAAGAAATTTGTCATAAAAATTGTGAAATAAATCAACATAAAGTGAAACTTTATGTATGTAATCATATGAATATAATTAATCCTCAGTTAATTTAAGATGGAAAGATCTTAATTAGATTATTGGTCAAATGTAACTAGTAAACCTGTAATTCCAATCAAGTTTCAATCTACACCAAATTCTGCAACTGAAACAAACAGCTGCATTGTAAATGGTCAAAGTTCCACACGGTCCAATATTTTGTCCGTAGTTATATTATCTGCAAAACTGAATTCTTTGAGATGCAGAAAACTAGGAAGATCAAAATCCAATCAGTACATTTGTAAAATATTTTCACAAAATCCATTGGTTTTGCCAACCCGTCTAGATGAAATAACATTAAAATATTACTGAGCTGAAATGGATTCTCTGGCTTCGTCCCACAGTCCAAAAACATGGCTGTTCTTTTTGTCTCCATGTGTGTTTGTGCATGGTTGTTTGTCCTGTGTGTCTCTATGTTGCCCTATGATAGACTGGTGACCTGGCCAGGGTGTACCTCACTTCTCAACCAATGGAAGCTAAAGCTATAGACAACAGATGAGTATAATAATGTAATGATACAAGAAGCCTAAATCATGTAGCATTTTAAATATCTAAAAGATAGCCTAAAGAAAATCAGTTTTGAAGAGACAAATCTTCTGTTTCCAAGGTCACTGAGAATAGAATGTCAGCGGGTGTCTACGTTTGTCAACATTTGCAAGCCAATCTACAAAAATGTCCCAACTCACCAGGGTTCTTGGTCTCAAAGTCTGTTTTGCGCTGCAGAGTGGATGGCAGGTCATTGAGGCGAAGCGACAGCTGTCTCTTAAAGGGAGAGTTCTTCTGACTGAGAGCTGGAAATCCCCTGAACGAGCCTTGGCGAACCAGCTGTTCGATGGGTGCGTGGCGGCGAGGGATGGCGTGGGGCCCACCTGGTTCTGGACGCTCCATCTGGGACGCCGTCCCCTCGGGTGGAGAGGCCGAGCCAGGAGGGAGAGCTGGGACGGCAGAGGGCTGATCTGAAGGAAACAACGACTCAGTGATGTATGAGACTCAAACATGCATTCCTGCAATATTTTCCGAATAAGTACATTTGACAGGATTTTGAAGTGACTTTGAATTTATGGTGAGTGGTGAGGACTTGGAGTGGTCTGCTACCTTTCTTTTTATCCTGCATCTTCTCATCTCGCTCACTGCTGCTGCCCTGCTGGCTGGAGGATGAATTGATGCGGAAGGAACCCTCGCGCACAAAGGAGGTGCGACTGGCATCGAAAGAAGCCGTCACGCCACACTCCTTCTCTCTGCGCTGCTTTCTCTCCAGACAGGCAGCGAAGGCACAGCCGACTGCATGGCTCAGTCTCTCGCCCTAGTAGGAAACATTTGAAGAAAAAAAAAACAAACATTGTACTGTGTATTAAGTCAAACGTTGTTTTGGAAGCTTTGTGGTTCATTCAGTCAACTCTGCAAACCAAAGTCATTAACTCTACGTCTTTTTCAGGAGAAGCTGCTTCCTCCTGGCATCCCTTTGCAGATAAACTGTACATGTCAAGTTTTCTTATCAGTGTAATGTAATAAATTACGTCCTTTTAAGGGCTGCAGCACAGTGTGTGCTTTTGGAAATTTCTCTTAACATGAATTTGAGGTTAATTTCCTTAAGGCTCCTCCCAGATTAACGGGAAGAAACAGTTGCTTCTGTCAGGTCGTTGGTTAATCCTGCAGACCAGTGTTGCTCATTTAAACCTTGAGCTACAGCTTCACATATCCACATACATCCTTCAGAAAGAACATCAGCTGTATCCGAAGGTTTCTTTTTCCAACTTACTCAAGAGAAATATATATTTTAGGAGGAAAAAAGCCAACACATTATTTAAAAGTTGACAAAAAATATCTGATATTTAAAAATAGGACATCAAACTTGATTATTTATTTATTATTGATTGTACCCTGAGAAATTGTAGGTGAAAACTAGTCTACAGGGCTAACTTTGCAATATTTTGAGGTGTACATTGTCGCTTTTGAAATGAATAAACAACAACAAACACGGGAACTGTTTCTGATTATTTAGTCTAATGAAGTATAAAACGTTTCTGTCTTGCTTCCAGAGCTTGACAGTTTGATTTGTCAGATAATACATAGCACTTATTTGTTTGTAATTAGCATAGATGTAAAGGACCGGGTTGCATTCCCATTTGTGTCTAATTAAGGTAATTGGGATTAGGTTGTAAATCCCTCATGTTGTCAAACATGAACATGAATTAACGACATTTCAAAGAAACCAGTTCTATAGCATTTTCTCCACAAAAATGCCGGATATCTGTCGTCTCAGCAGCTTCGCCGTGCAGAAAGAAAGGAGACAGAAGAGGTAGTTTATCTGAAGATGGATGGGTAGAGATATAAAACCAATATGTGATGGAATCAGAGACAGAGACAGATAACCACAAAGGCTTCTGGTTAATCCCGTCCCCTAATCCTGCAGGTCTGTGCTCTGTCCTTCTCTGTGCAGATTATTAATCCTCTCAAACAATTTAAAGCTCATAAAAAAACCCCCACAAAGAAACACAGATTCTCAAGAGATTTGAATTACGTAAGTCAGCATTGGCTTCATGCACTTTAAAAACAATCGTACTTTTAGATGTCGGCGCTACGGATGAATTGGGCGACTTTTCATAGCAACATTAAAGCATCCATCCTAAAATTCGTCTAATTTGCCCTTTAATATGACTTGATCAAAATATTGGAAAATAAACAATACAGTAAAAGAATAACCAAAACGTCTTGGTAAATAAAATAGTTCTACTTTTCTAGCAGGGCTATTTTCTAGGCTAAATTTATACCCTAGTTATTTGTTTTTTAACCAGAACTGTATTCGTTAACACCGACTACAGATTCTCTAAAGTCCAGTTTGTGATTTACGAAAACTTTGATTTGTAAAATGAAAGCTGAATATACGTTTTCAAAAAGTATTGCTACAAATCCAATCTTGTGAACGCAATGTTGGCACCTCATCACGTCAGCTCGACGCATCAATAAATCCTGAGTGTAACCATCAATTTTCAACAGTGGTTACAAATATGATGTAGACTGGAGCAGCAATCTAAAATCAGTAGAATTTATATTTAAAGAAAAGTAAAGCAGGTTGGAAGAATTGCAGGTGTTTGACGCTGAGCAGCCTCACCGAGTCCTTCAGAGCCATGAAGCAGTGGCACATCCACCGTCTGGTGGTTCCATCTCTGCAGATGTAGGAGAAGGCCTTGTCGTAGTTCCGGTCGGGAGCGCAGAAGGAAACCTTCTCGATGGTCTGGTCCACAATGAGGTCCTGACAGAGGAAGTCAGAGGAAGTCAGGAGAGAGAGGCGGCAGGAATCAAACGGGACGTTCCACAGTAAAAACCAGTCAGTAGGCACCGTTTCATTGGATTGTGTGAGGCCTGAAGAAGGAGAAAGAGAAAATCCTGGGCCAAACTTGCCCTCTGACTGATCCCGATTACTTGACCTACTGCTTTAGATCAATGCTTAACTCCATGAAGCTTCATCCTCTCTCATTGCAGAATATTTGCAAACCCGCTGATGACAGAAAAGACCACTAACCACCAACTAATGACACTGACCCTATGAATCTTTGGGTCATCTCCACTGCTTGCCCTTCTTTCTCTGAAAGGGTTATTCAGCTGCTTTCAGTCTACAGTCACTATAGATGAAACTAAGAGGGGGGCCCCTGTCTTTCTCTGTGTACATTAAGAGGCCCCCAGCTCAGCGCTTTGACTCGCACTCAAACGCAGAAAGAGAAAGAAAACAAGAGGCGAAGGGGAGAAGAAAGGGAGCAAGGTTCACACACTCATCCACACACTTCCTTCCTCTCTTTCAGAGTCGGCGAGAAAATAAGAAGGGTAGAGCACAAGGAGAGAGGGAGAGAGAGGGAAGGAAGACTGGAAAAGAGGAGAAAAGGAAGGAGGGATGTGGAGAGAAAGAAGTGGAAGAATAGGAGTCCATTCAATATGGGCCAATTAGTGACTCAAAGGGGATGCTGGTACCAAGGTGAAAGGCTGGGGAAAGACCAGTGTTTATGTGGTAGCATGTGTGTGTGTGTGTGTGTGTGTGTGTGTGTGTGTGTGTCTTTCTTCCTCAGCACACATCCAAAACAATCTGATGATGTTTTTTCTAAGAATTCATATTAGAAGAAGGAAAAAACTGATGTTTGGTTAGGAACAGCACTGCAGCCCATGACTCAGAGTGTGTCATCGAGAAACAACTTTGTGATTGAAACCCAACATGCTGCTGAACAAGCTGAAAAACATAACAATGTTTCTGTTTCTTTGTATTAACTCACTGGGAAGGTGCTGCAGAAGTGCTGCGTGTTGCACACATGCATAAACGAGCTTTTTAGATTTGTTTAGATGTAGGTTTTAAAAAAAATAGTTCAGACTGAGAAAAGATGATGAAGAGATACTGAGAGCAGGGCGAGGAGGAGAGCATGAGTAGTGATTGTTACTGCATGGTTTTAATAGGACACATTAATTGGTAAGAATTTATCCGTCACTGAGTGAAGAATTACTGTCTGCTTCTATTTTCATTTGCACAAGAAGAGAATCTCCACATATTTACACTGCTAAAAGCTTTGAGCTGAAAGACACCATAAATCTAATATCGATTGACAAACATTATTCACATTTATGCATCAACATCTTTTGGTAACACTTTATGTGACGGGGTATGCATAAGACTGACATGACACTGTCGTAAACATGACATAACACCTGTCATGATGAGGAAGGGGTTTTCATGAATGTTTACGACTGTTGTCACGAAGTGACATTCTGTAAATAATGACACTTTTAATGCAAAGTGGACAATTTTAATGGACTTTTAATGCAAGTTTTAATGCATCCTTGAATTAAAAGTGTCATCTTTTTTACTGAAAAATGCAAGGTTGATACTTTTAATGCACTTTTAATGCAAATTTGCATTAAAGGTGTCATTATTTATTGAATGACACGGTAACAGAATAACAACTGTCGTAAACAGCTTTACAACTATGCAGTCCAAGTCCAAGTTGTCTATAGGTTCAGTCCACTCCAGTTTAATTCAGTTCACTACAGTTTAATTCAGTTCACTACAGTTTAATTCAAACTAATTACAACCCAACCCAACTACCTTTAGGTTAGATATATTAGTATATTAGTAAATGTCAGATTCCCTGTTATTATGCAAGTTGACAGTTTCCATTAAATCAAGATAATCATAAGCTCCATTTGGAAATGACTGTGATCTAGTCGGCAGTAACTCTTACATACCGTTCCTTTAAATGGCTCAAGCAACTGAGGTGTTCAACATTAACATTATTCCAACACTTAGCCTGGACAGGAAGAGAGATATTATCAAAACAATGCAAAGTGTAAGAAGAAATATAGTCCCCATCTTTGAGGAAACAAGAGCTGAACTCCAGTGTCACAACATTTAATAGCGTCTGCAGACACACACCGAGAGCCAGATCAAGTTTAAAAGTGATATGCTATATGGCTGAAAAAGATAAAGGAGGAGGGAGACGGGAGCAAAAAGGAGAAAAGTGTGATGAGGGAGAAGGGGAAGTGAGGCCAACGTGTGTGGTGTCCAAACAAAAATAGTAAAGCGAGGAAACAGAAGTGGCTTCAACAGGCTTTGTTTTTCCTTTCTCTGCTGCTCTTCATCCCGCTTAGCATTCAATAGAGCCGCAGCTATCTGTACTCACTGCTGGAGACCTGCCTCGCTACATAACACCCCCCACACGGGTGCTTGTGTGTCCGTGTGCTTCCTACCAGACATTTATGACACAAACTTTTACACAAACAATCGTTTGGGAAACTGATGGAGGATCCGATTTCAAGTTTTTATATATAAGAATCTGAAAAAAAAGGGGGGGGGGGGTTGCAGTGGTACATAAAGACACTTAAGTCAATAATTTGACCTAGAGTATGCCCAAGTATGTCTCTACCAGCACTGCTAAAAAAAGAAATTTCAGTTCATCCTACTTTGCAAGACAGGTCAAACTGAGTCGTACTGCACTGCATTAGTGAACATCAATTTTCAAATTTTGCCATAGATTCTGGTCTAATCTCATTTTATGCCATTCCACTGTGGCTCTGGCTGGATTTAGGGTCATGGCTGTGCTTGAAGGTCAACCTTCACTCCAGTTTCATGTCTTCTGCAGCTTCTACAAGGTTTTCTGCAAGAATTAACTCCATCCGTCCATCTGACCTAATTCCCTGTCCCTGCTGAAGACACACATCAACTATGGGGAATGCACATTTAGGGTGACGTGCAGGGTTAATTTTCCACCAACATGTTTCATTTAGCATGAAGGACAATAACTTCACTTTTCATCTCATCTGGCACCTGAAGATGCAAAGAAGGAACGGGAGGAAACAAGAAGGATGGAACTAGCAGATTCAGGTCAGAGACGAAAGAAAGAAATGTCATCTTACCTTAGTTTTGTCATCAACCACCCTGAGTCCATCAGCTGAAACCCACAGTACTGCTTTTACCGTCTTTTTGCCACTCTGCAAGGGCAAAGAAGAGGCGAAAGAGAATTAATGAAAACTGAATTTGATGGAAGCTAATCTAAATGTTTCATACAGATACCAAATTATCACTACATCCTTAGGGTAGGTGAAGTGGTACAAATGTTTGAGCAGAGTAAAGACTGTTCCAGCTACTATTTTCCATAACCGGACATGCTTAAACAGCACAAATCATTGTATAAGAGCATGAAACATGCAAGCAAGAGATGGAGTGAGAGAAACTGTGCAAGTGAGGGATATGGTGATCTGGAGAACAGCATGGAGTCGGCTTTGAGACTCCGTTTCAACACAATCAGATTGATGCGAGCGAGGATGGGAAAGGAGAACATAGGCAAGCAATGAGAGAGCAGAAAATGGGAGGAGAGCTGAATGCAGAGGTGGAACGGAGAGTCAAAGGGAAAAGACGAATCCGAATGACTGAAAACAGAACATATGTGACTCAGTTTTCCACAATGTGCTCCTTTGAGTTCTTTGGTTACAGAGAAAAACCACGTATGGATTTTGAACAAAGTGACTCCTGTTGTACGCTGCCTTTCCACTATTGCTGTCTGACAGCGACCATTCTGTGTCACCATTTTCACACGCTCCCTGTTTGAGTCCAGCCTCCCAGGAGGGGGGTAAACTCAGTGTGTGTCATTGTGTGTGTGTGTGTGTGTGTGTGTGTGTGTGTGTGTGTGTGTGTGTGTGTGTGTGTGTGTGTGTGTGTGTGTGTGTGTGTGTGTGTGTGTGTGTGTGTGTTGTGTTACAGTTCACTTTCTGTTGTCTTTTCCAGCATCGGACTTTATAAAAGCAAACACAAATAAACGTGGACTCAGACCCACCGGGGAGAGTGAAAGCAGCATTGTAAAGTAAACAACAGTAAGGGAAAATACTGGGCCAGGTTACGTCTCCAAGCTTCATGTGTGGTGTGCGTCTGTATTCAGCAGCCCTGAGCCAATACTTTGTAAAACCAGCTTTCACTGCAATTACAGCTGCAAGCCATTTTTTTTATTTTTTTTTTTTTGCAAGTTTCAACAAATTTGCAAAATAGCTCGAGTTCAGTCAGATTGTGTGAACAGTATTTACGGAGAACTATTTTCAAATCTTACAATATATTCCTAATTGAATTTCCATCTGAACTTTGACCGTGCAATTTAATCACACAAACATGATTCGATGTCAACTATTTCATTGCAGTTCTGGCACCTTTACTTTTCTTTTCTGCCTTCCACTTCACAAATATGCCCTACTTTGTGTCGATCTGTCGCTAAAAATCCCAATAAAACCCATTGAAGTTTGCTGTTATAAGAAAATTTGTAAAAGATGACTGGGTGGGAATACTTCGGGAAGGCGTATGAGCACCGGCAAACTCCTCAGGGGTGAACATGCAACTTTGTCTGCACGACAAACTGGAGCTGCAGAATAAATGTGCCAGGATGTGTTTTAAGTGTGAGAGCGTACTTACAACTTTCAGCTTTTTCACAGCTTCCTCACAAACATGCATTCCTCTCGACTCCTCCACCTCGACGAGCCCCAGGTACTGCAGCACAGACAGACAGAAAATTAACATCCTGAGAGGACGTCTACTGTTCCTGAGGACATTTCATCACATGAAGGAGACGGGGTGACGGAAACATGTCAGAATAAAAATGAGTCCAAAAAAAAGCTACTAAAACCTCATTACTTCCAATCAGTATTTTGGTAATTGCGCTGAAATTGTCACATGAGCAGCAAATCTGCATTCACTGTTGGGTTTCCAGATGTATGAGGGTCCTGATAATGAGGGCAGGAAGAGAGCGTGAGAGGGGAACTGAAGTCGGTTATAGCATGTATTCCTCTTTTGTTGTCTCTCCAGTTCTCTGCTCTGTGGTACACTCGGCGCCCATGGGGGCACAATTAAAGTTCTCACAGCTCTGCTGGAGTCAGAAGCCAAGTGTAAGAGGAAGACAGGTTTTAAAATATCTAAGGACAGGGTTTGAAGAAATCTGGTTGCTGAACTGAAGAAGCATGTGCTGAAAAACATGCAGCCAAGTCGAGGAGTCTTTTGGGCAACTTCTCTGCTCTAGTTTTGTTGATTGCTTCCTGTCTTATTTTTGACAAGTGATGAAAATTAGAAAGTTTAGTCACAAATCGATGCAGAAAAGGCATGGTTGATAATCAAGCAGCACTTTCACCCTTTCCAATTGAAATTAATTTTAATTAAACCAAACGTCAACGTGCATCCAAGTTGTACATGTCGGAATGACCTCTGCAGAATCTTATAAAAGCTCAATAAGGTATTTCTGGTCCAACAGCAAACATATAGGATGGATGATGCTTCACATAAACCACATGCAAAAGTTAATCGAGTTCAGCGGCTCCTGGGGAGGCATTAATAGTTCATGACTTGGGAATAAATTTAGAATCAGAGAAAGAAAAAGATGTCTGACGGAACATAAAAGATTATTGTGCTGCCAGCTTTATGCTGCAGTGCAAACCCTCCACATCTCATCATTAGCCATTCAGGAAATTACGCTCAGCTCAAACTTTGCTCTTCTCCTCTCCTATCTTGTCCAGTGTCTCCCTCTGTTTGCCATTTCCATTCCCAGGACGTGTCTTTGTCCCCTCTGTGTGCCTGTTTCATTCCCCCTGTCATTTCCTGTGGTCTCTGTAATCTGTAAAGCCACCTTGCTGTCACAGCTCCCGCTCTGCCCTCCATCTTTTTCTGTCACTATCTCTTCAGTCCGTCTACAAATCAGCTCTCATACGGCACACGCACGCTCTGAGGAAGGTCGGTCGTAAAATCTGCCCTTTAATAACGCTGCTGTTTGCTTCTGCTCCTATCGAGGTATTCACCTGCAGAGCTGAAGTACGAGGCTGTGTGTTACAACACAACACGTAATGTAAGTATGTGTGACAACGGCAAGCCTCACACAGAAGCAGTTTTATTGAAGCTTCAGCCAGCACAATGTTAGCCATTTTCAAATTCACATACATATGTGACATTTATAATGTAACAAAACCTCAAGCCCTTTTAAAGATTTGTTTTACATTTTATCGGAAGACACACTTTTATAATCTTCCTATTCATCTTTTCCAGCAATTCATACATTTGAGGTTTAGCTGAAAATGGAGAAGCTGGTACATTAAAATGTATGAATTAATCATACATTTTAAACCCATTTATGACTTGGTTATTCATCCAGCCATAAAATTTGCCATGGGTCATTTAACCTATATTTTGGGTTTAAGCGCTGGATCTATTGCATCCATCTGCTGATGACTGGGGCTTTTAGTAGCTTTAAAAAAAAAGAAAAAAAAAAGATCTGCATTAAATATAAATCAATATCTGGATTTCTGCAGGCTTCACCTGCAGCCCTGAAACTATGATGATTCCCCCCAAAGGCACAATTAGAACAGAAAAGCCAAAAGACCCCTTATTAAAACAGCTAGCTTGCAGAAACCTGGAGCATGTCAATGCAATACATCCACTTTCTACACCTGTTTAATAATATTTAAGGTTGCTGCAGGTAGTTTGTGTCTATCAGCAGACAAAATACCAGAAACCCTATGGCTGCTGATAGGGTAAATCCTGGACAGGTAGTAAGTCCACCACAGGGCAACAAAGAGACATACGGTACAAACAACCAAACACACACTTATACATAAGGGGAACTTAATTTAACTAGCGAACCTAATTGTCATGTCTTTGGACAGTGGAAGAAGTATTCCAATTATGATTTGGTTATTCCTACAGGTTTAGGGTAATTCTTACATAGTATTAAAATTTGACACTTTAACATATTTTTTTGGGTTTGGATACTAACTCAGTTCTTGATCTATCAATATTTGAACTACATTTAAGACTCTGTGAACCCTATTTCTCATTTAAGTTAACGGCAAACTATCATATGATATATTCCATACTGTAGAAAAAAGGGATGTACAAAAACAAACACATGGAAATAAATTAAATATCTACCAACACCTACCCTAACAGCAAAGTTACATTTGCCCTTGCGTACAGCCTCCTCGTCCGCCTGCCACTGATGCGGTCTGCTGGCCTCTGGCACATAGGTGGGCTTCTTCCTCCTCAGACTCTGACGAAGCTTGTTCATCTCCGGGGTCACGTGCTCCCTGGAACTGCAGACACACAGAGCGCACACAGGATCAGCTGCACAGCACAGCGCTGGGTGGCAGTTGATTATCTCCACTTTGGAAGAGAAAACGGTCATCTGACTCGTTTTTATGACTAAAACAGACATTAAAAAGTGGGATGAGCTTCATTGATTAGCTTGAGCTCGTTATGGGTGTAACCTTCCCTAACGACGCAGTCAATAAATCAACAGCAAAACACTTTCCATCGTGTTGCTCTGTTCAGATCCAGAGACAGGCTGGAAAAGTCCCACGGGTGACACAGATGTAGGAGCTGGCTTTCATCTATCACAAAAAAAAATCATCAAGAGCGCTGATCAGCAGATCAACCCCCTCACACGCACACACATGTGAACGTACGCTTCGGTCTCTAGTTGAACGATCCTCTTTCCTCTCCCTAATTAAAGCATTCAGCCCGCTGGCCTGCTCAGCTATGCTAATTTTCCCTCCATAATGAAACAACACCATCAAAACATGACCTGTTTCAAAGTAATAATTACCGTTTTCATTCCCCCAAAGTCACATCCCCCTCTGCTAGGAAATCTAGAGTCCAAAAACAACATCTGTTTTACATACACCAGCTATTCTCATTGAGACTCTCTTAAATGGATCTCCTATGTTGTTGGTCAAAAGTCAGTGCTCTTTTCTCCCTGTGTGTAACAAAAATATTTAGACTTTTTTATCATTTACAAGACTACAACAAAATTAAGGATGTTTTCACACTTGATAGTCTGGTAGACTCAGTTAGATCGTGGAACGAACTTGCAACATTTACATTTTCAGTTGTTTGGACTGAGTCAAATGAACTACACCCTTAAAAAAAACCTGTTGCATTTACCCAGAATTCCCTGCGCTATAATCTGCTTCCTGCTTCTGGAGTGGTCTCCGATCCAGTTGGTATTTACATACATTTAATCCGCACCAGAGTTCAGTTCAACCAAACAGAAAAGTTCGATTGTGCATTCACACTTCCCCAAACGAATCTGACTTTTTAGGCAAACAAACTAGAGCGCAATTAAATAGGGCTAGTATAAATGCACCTAAGTCTTTGTGCCGAAAACGTGAACAAAGCTTTTACTTTGGATATACAAGGACTGGCCAGTCACTCCAAAAAGTCCTTACAACGAGCCCAAAGGAACACAGGCATAAGCTTTAATCAAACTCATAAAGAGATGTTAATCGGACAACCAAACTCTCATGATTCCTCTAGTAATTCTTCAAAGGCAAAGGGTTTTGTAAGGTACAACAAGAGACACAGAAAGGCAACTTAACAAAATAGCTACTAGCCATAACCACTCAATATACATAGGAAAACCAAGATAGGATGGAAGGCATGTCACGTTTTAGGTCGTCAAGACAGAACTGCTGAATTCCTCAGTGGTACACGCAGTACTTCACAATGTTAATTAACTCATTCTAAGCAATCATATAATTTTCTTACCGTTTAGTTGCTCCATAAATCGGCATTCTGGACTTTGTCGACAGTGTCGGCACAACCATCATACAGTGAGGGCAAATCAGACTCATTGTAAACTCTTGATCTGTACTCTGCTGAGCTATACACACAGCAGGGTTGACATGCAAATATATATACACACACAGGCGCTCATCACTTCTCATAATCGCCCCCATCCTGCTGGTAATGTTTCTTATGTTCGTGATCAGATGTGTGAGCAATGTAAAGCATTTGAATTCAGCAGCTCAAGTGGCTTTACTCATTCCTGGCATGTAGGGCGCAAGTCCTCTGCCAAGAGGAGGCGCAATCACACATCTATGCTTAGACACAAGCACAGCCCTTCTGTGGCTCACCATGCACACATGTTGAGGCTTGTGCCAGTCATTACTGGGCGGAGAGCCATCTGACTGGCACCTGGCCGACACCAGCACTGCTGCAGCAGGTGTGAATGGGTGTGTGTGTGTCAGGACGTATAAGCAAAGCGACACATTAAACCCCACACGGGGTGTCAGAGAGATGTTTGGTGGTGGGAGTTGAAAGGGCTGGTTAGGGAGCGCACGATGCCCAACAACGCCTGTATATGGATTGAGACAGGAAGCGGAGGAGGAGCAAGAAGACATGAATGGCCTCTGATGTCAGGCCACTGGGAAAAGATGAACAAGTGCAAATAAAACGATGAATACCTGGGGTTAGGACAGGCATTTGTAATATATGTATATACACAATAAGTTAATAAATAAACTGGATTTCTTCATTTCAAAATTTATATATATATACATATATATATATATATATATATATATATATATATATATATATATATATATATATATATATATATACAAACACGCTGCTGCTCCTGCTGCTATTTCAATCAAAACACTCATGTCGCATTTGTAGGTGGTGATTATGTAAGTGTTTGTAACACTCAACGTTTCCAAAACTCGGAAGAAGATCCTGAGTGTTGCCATAGCAGTGCAAAGCAAAACGTTCCCTGAAATGCTTGCTACAGTTCTTCTCGGTCATTTACATCTTTCACATATGTCTGAAGCTTAGCACAAGCAGAATCAGAACAAAGGGAGACAGAATTTTAAAAAATGGGTCTGGTGTTCTGGGAGGTTCCTGATAAAAAAAATAAATAAATCAAAAGTCTCTAAAAGAAGCAATGAATGAAGAGATTATGGGCTAGGATAAGACAATTTAAACTTTTAAAAACCTCGGCACAAAAAAGGAAGAAAGTTGTTGTTCTTAGAGAACCAAAGAAGTCAAATTCAAAGTTTCCACAGACCGTGTACATGGCGCAGAAAACCTGGACGAATGTGCTCTGGTCAGTAAAACCAACAAACTAAATTTTTGACTTGCATGTAAACTACTTTCTGCTTGGAAACCTCTAGCAAACAATTACTTGGCTGGAGACAAAATTAGATTTGGGTGAAAACAAAAGTCTAAAACATGCAGCCAGAGTGAGAAAGAATAGTTTTAAATCAAAGCATATTGAGCATCAATATGCTTTTGATTGGAAGTTTTGTGATCCAATCTGCTGAAACTTGGCCTATTTTGCAAAGAATGTTGGAAAAAGAAAAACAGTCAGCAATCAGGATGCATGATTTTAGAAAAACAAAAACAAAAAATCTCATTATTGGATATTGCAATGATGATTTTGTTTGTAATCAACGTACATTTTCAATCATCCTTTTCATCTTTTCCACCACTATCCCTGGGCTTTTTGCAGTAGATTGTTTCTATGATTTCCAAAAAAAAAGAGTTGCAGGAAAGGATTCATCAAAGCATTGATTCAAGGAAAACAGATATAAACTTCAATAAAAAAAAAAAACTAACTGATAAGATGCATAACATATTTTATATGTGCAAGCATGTCATCTTTCTAGTGAGACACTAATAAAATCCGCAGAGTAAAGTCTTGTTGTTGAGCACCAAAGTTTAAAATGCATTACAGTCTGGTTCCAAATACCTTATTGTGGAAGCGAGACAAGAGGGGAGAGTGCAAAAGGCCTTGTTCAGCTGTGACCTCACTTTGCAGAACATCTGCAGAAGTAAAAAACAGACTGCAGTGAGACAGACGGGGTGGGCTGGCAGGCAGACAGACAGGCAAGGATACGCGACATCAAAATAAATCTATAAATCAGCAGCACAAATGAACTGGAGCTTTACAAACCCACGCTAAAAATCCGAACTGCTTCACTGCAGACTACACAAACAGGAGGATCTGAGCCAAAAAGCACATTCTTGTTCCACATCCAGTGTTTGACTTGCAGCCATCTGGGCTTTATTGTTGCTCTGGAGATGGCAGCAGCCACCATACACATGACGTCGTATGGTAGAAATTCAAACGAGTTCACGCGGAAGGACGCCGTGTCTTCTCCTCTTCCTCGACTCGTTGATCTTCTTCATATTCTTCTTTGCGTCTCTTCTTTGTCACATCCGAAGAGGAGCAAACTTATGTCTGGAGCTGAATGTCTTCTGATGGGAATGTAGGGAAATGGATTTCACAAGAATGAATTCAGTGTGAGAAGCTCGCCCACATGAACAGACGCATAAAATGGAAAAAAAGAAGAAAAAAAAATGCACATTTTGTCCCAGCTTGTAAAGTTGGTATTTTTACTGTTGAAGCACCTAAACTGTTGCTAACACGTTTGTGAGTTTGAAAATATCATCCTAGAAGTCTATATAAGCATATTTGTCCCGAATTTCCAAACGCCGTGAATTCCTGTTGTCTGTCACCTCCGTGTTCACACCGTATAAGCTTGGGTTAAACAGCCTGTGTGTCCGGCTGCAGCCAGTACTTGCCAGATGTGAGCTTGATTTGATATTTTTGGCTCTCCACCCCTGTTTCGCACTCACAATAACCCTCCCCGATCCAGATGTTCCGTGTTTAGCTCAGAGACTCAAATTGGACGTGGTCCTCCCTTACACGTCCTCACGACTGCAAAACACTGAGCACAAAGGGGGAGGGGAAAAGGAGCTGGAGGAGAATAAGGGGTGACTTTCCTGCAAATCCACTGAATGAGTCAGTGACACCTCACATTACGGTAAACCACATGTCTGCGAGGCTCCAGAGGGAAGAGGGGAGAGAGCAGAACGAGGTGGAGCAAGTGTCCAGGAGTCTGTGGTAACGGTTTGAGATGAGTCATCGCCGAGCTGAGTGCTCCGCGCAGCCACCTGTTTCCACTCTCTCACACCGCTTCCAATCCTCTCTGTGTCTCAGCAGAGGAGCTGTGATTTCCCAAAAGGTGAATTAAAGTCCCAACTGAGGAAAAACCAAACCCCAAAGATCACTGTTACAGCCTGTGACCTCTAGAGAGTAACGGGTAAGTTTTATTTTATTCTTCCTGAGAAGGTTAGTGTTCCAAATAAAGCGTCGTACAGGTGGAATGAATTATTCACAAGTGGAAAACATTTTAAATAGTTTCCAATCTCACCAGGATTTGATGTTTCAGCTAATTCAATCCAAAGTCGGACCTCTCAGCATTCAAATAGGTTGCGTGGCAACCTATCAGACTTTACAAGCTTCTTGTTAAATGTTAAAGTCAATCACAGTGCAGTTAGAAAAAAAGTCGAGTAAACGTGGCTTGCAGAGTTACATCTGAACCAAAAGTCTCTTTAGAGAGATGATGGGTGGAGATGTTTGGCCATGACGCACAGCATTTGGAGAGAGAAATATCTCATATAAAGTAGGGGTGTTACTATATTTAAAAAAAACAAAATACCTAAAATTACATCAAGGTCATGCACAAAAAATAACAGCTGAAATACGATAAAAAGCTGAAACTCTGCAAAAGATGTTATGAAACTGCTGGTCGTATTAATGGTTGCAATAAAAGTCTTGTGGTTGACTTATAGTATTTATTCAGTCTGAAGGTCAACATTTAGAGACTATTCTGTCCAAAATGATGATAACTAAATGAAACATGTGAGTAAAGTCCTAAAATTATGATCTAAATTATAAATTATATTCACCAATCAAGCAATCGGAGCAAAAACGCCAGCTGCAGGCTCGCTGGTAACAATATACCTGCACCAAGTGTTAAGTGTGATGGTGGAAGGGTGATGATTTCTGAAACCACAGGATCTGGGCACCATGTTGTCATTGGACTCCGTGAACCCCACAGTGAACCCGGCAATGCTAGAGGATAATCTGTCCATCAACTAAAGCTTGGCCCAGACTGAATCATAGAGCGGACAATAATTCCAGACACTGGAGCAAAAAACAACAAAACAGCGGAAAATAATTAAGAGTTGCAATGGCCTAGTCAAGGTCCAGACATGACTAATTTGCTGTGACGGCACAAGCTTATCTCTTCAATAAACTTGAATGAACTGAAGCAAAATTGTAAAGAAGAGTTCTTAAAATAATGATGTGAGAGATTAATAATGTCACATAAAACACAAATACAGAGTTATTCCCGTTATATGTCATTTGACAAACTCCTGGATCAAGGAGTGTACTTAATTTTCCCTATGGCTTTCATAAACAAGACCATATATTAATACGCACCATCTAATGTGATCTTAAAAAGAATAAACTTCTTTTTTTTTTTACCATATTACCAGGAGATCCTGTGGGTCCAGTGGGTTTCATGGTGGAGTCTCATGGTGGGAGTAATGGCAAAATTGTCAGGTGCTCAATGACATGAAGCTCTTAAGATAATTAAGACTGAAACAATGTTTAGCCTTGCATCACTAAAGCTGTTTGTGTTTGTTTCTCTGTGGTAAGTCAAATAACCCTGTCACCTAAAAGTCTTAAAGAGGAAGGATGATAAAGTGTGATGAAACAACACCAGCAGCGGTCCAAACAAGGAAGGGAATGTGCCATCATCCATTGTATCTGACCAATTTCAACCAGTCAGATACAACTCCTCCTACCCTGTCCTGAATTAAAAAAGGGAAACGGCTACAGGGACAATGGAGAGCTTGAACCTGTCACTCTTCATATTAGGAAGTCTGAGCCGAGAGGCAGAAAGTAGAAACTTGAATTCGGAATATAAAGGTTGGGAGCGGTCAGGAAGAATGAAATCAGTCTTAATGATAATCTGTCTACTGAACAGCTCTGTAAGTGTGAACTGTTCAACTCTCTGAATCGTTTTACTTGTCTTTATCCATCTGATTAGTACATTTGTCAGCCTGATGCTAAGGCTGCCAAACCAGCAGAGTAGGAAAAAGGTCAGCACAGAGTCAGTGTAGAGTATGATCTACATTGATCGCATCGATCTGAAACTGAGAGTTTTCTCAGACGAGACAGTCGCTCATGACACGCAAAATATTATTTATTATCCAGACTAGTCCCGAGGTAACAGTAATTTCCAACAATGTCTGCTCACCGGCCTTTGCTCACTCCAAACTCAACGTCCCTCTCTTCAAATTTGCAAACTTGTAACCCTCAGTGTAGCGTATATAAATACGTGTACGCGCATGCCAAGGCCCGACCCAGTTTCTGGGCCCTGCAGACTTCAGCTGACACTGCGTGACCCACATAAGGACACCGACACTTGTCATCCCAAACTTACCGCCTTTCTTCCACCATCCCACACACACAGAAAGCCACAAATGGTCCGCATACATGTGTGTCCATGTGTGTGATTAGCGAATAAAGGAGCAAAACATAGCAGAGATAAAACAGCGGCCTTGTGTTTAGGCTGTAGTCTGACCCAGAACAGGATGGCCTTATTCATCACAGAGGCTTATGAGGCGGTGTGGGCGAGCACCAGGAGCAGGTAAAATGGTTGAAGAGCAAAGCATTTCCGGGTAAACATCAACATGCAAGCGCCACTAACAATCCTAGATGAAACACACTGAGGCTGACAGCAAAGCCTCTCTATCAGCACAATGCAGCAGAGAGCTGTAAACAGTACAGTGTGTAGGTGGCCTGTGAATCCTACTTGTCTGGGAGTGAGGAGGCTGCATCAGCGATGGCTCTTCTGTTGAGGCTGTGCAGACCCATAAATGGCAGCAACAGAAGTGGATCCATGTGTACAGCTGTAAGGCTGACGCTCACCGTCACTATAGTCCAGGTCAATGCCTCTAACGGCAACAAACTCCACATCCGTCAGAGTTCTTTTGTACTTTGAAATACCTGACTTATAATATCATAATGAAGAAAAGGCAGAAGAAAGTAGGAGTTTGAATCCCCGCTCTGTCTGTCTCAGTCATTGTGTCCAATTCAGGGCACCATTTCATCGAAGAGGAAAAATAAAAGAGAATCCATCATGACGACGCTCATCCAGCTGACCTAGGATTACCGGCAGTCCCTGACAAGTTAATGAACTTTTTCTCCAGTAACAACTGAGTGGCAGGCACTCATTTATCCTCGGCGTGTTTGTTAAACAGATCAGCTTTGCTTTTAAAAAATTCACCATCGCAATTTTTAAGCCTCCAGTAGTTCCTACAGCATAATCTAGTATTCAGCCTGGAAACTGTGGCATGTGTTTAACTATCATCATTGTTGTTTATTCATTTAGAAATTGACTGATGGCGTGCTTGGCGACTGCGTCTGAACACCTGCACTTCTGTTTAGCGAAGCTGTCACAGATTCGGCTCCTGGAGATTAACATAGTGTGGAAATTATTAGGTTATGATAAACAGAATGACATAAAACTACTAAAGGTGGAGAGAAATGTAGCCAAGAGCCTTCAAAACCAATAAAATGTTAAATTAGATTCAAAAGTTCATGCTCGGACAAAAGGAAAAAGACATCATGACTGAAACTATGTCACTAAAAAAGAAAGTAAGTGCCGCAGCAGGTAAGAATCTACAGTTTCTTCTTAATAAAATAAAATAAACAACTGCATCTGTTGTTTTGACCTGAAGAATCGAAACCGCAAGCTGATATAAATTGCTCAAAGCTGTCAGACCTGCGACAAACCAGGTGCAAAAATGAAGGAAATTGCACTGCTTTGTGTATTTCCCACTTTGTTTTCCCAAAGGAATATGTTATTTTTTCCCTTTACGCAAATTTTATTACCGTTTCATCTGCATAGATGGACCAAAAGTCCTGACTGACAGATTTTACCTGTCTGCAGAACAACTATGGGCTCAATCTCAACCTGCGTGGGGCGACTTACATCCAGACTAACACTGAAACTTAACTAAAGTATTCCAGGAAGCACTAATCACCTGAAGCTACAGTCCCTCCAATCACAGAGTATAATAGAGGATGTATGCATAAGTTTGTTTTCTGGGATGATGAATTCAACATCAACTCTGTTTCTCTCAGAGCAGTAATGAAAAACTTGATTAGATTTAATGAATAGTCATTATTTACAGATGTCAGAGGAATATGTTTTTAAAGTCAAGGGTTGAACAAAATGAATTAAAAAAATAAAAAATTAGAGATAAAAAAAACGGTCACATTTAAAAAAAAAAAACTATTTTCTTTGTAACACTGAACAGTAATAGATGTGCACTGCATCTAAAAATAACTTCAGACTAATTATCAATCAGGACTGGGTGGATCCAGGAAACTGCTGGTTTCCAGTGAACTCCATCACTGTCAAATAGGATTTACTAATATCCGCACCCACCATCTCCTAATAGATGCTAACAAACACACTACACTTCTCAAATACATACATGAGCATTTCCAAACATATTCTCTTTCACTTCATAGTGTTTTCAAAAATTTATCTGAAAATAAATATAAAAGTCAATAGAAGCGATGACAAGAAAACAGCTAAAGCAGAGAGCCACATGCACTGGAGCGATCTATTCCCCCGGTCCTGCAGCTGAGTGAGGTCAGTCTGGGAGTCGGAGAAAACAAAATGATCTGCTTCTCTGTCTTCACCGGCAAATAGGATTTAACTGGAAATTTTAAATTGCATTATGGAAGACTTGCAGCAAGATGCAGAGGGGAGCAGAGCAAACATTCATATGAGTACTGGTGCTTGCTCTGCCTCTACCACTCCAGATCTCTGGTTTACAGGTCATATTGTTTTACTTTCAGTGTTTCAATCCAAAACAGGCATGGGGGCAGGAGGCAATACGGCTCACGATCCAGGGCGCCACAGTTGACAGGAAGCCACAAAATAACTTTTCAATCAGTCACGACAACAATAACTGAGAGGCTTGGCACCGAAGCGCATTAAAGATCTGCTGTTGTTGTATCAACTTTCCAGACCACTGAGGTTTTCCGGTTCTGGTTCTGCTATCCCCAGAACCTGAACCAAACATGGAGAAGCAGCATTCAGCAGAAGGCTGTTTGGTTCTGGTTCCTATAACTCAGCGCAACTTTAAAATCACCTGTTTAAAGTTCCATTTGATTAGTCGTAATTGAATCATTTTATAATTTTTTTTTACATTTGACCAAATATAAAAATAATATTACTTGTTTCATAAGTGATGACTGTGTGTTTTTATTATGAAAAGTACTTTGAACTGCCTTGTTGCTGAAAATAAACTGGACTTAAATCGATTGTGTTTTTGGGTTTTTGTATATGTGTACATTTGTACACATATTTTTTTTTTTAATCAACTGATTAAATTAATTAAACTGATCAAATATGTAATCAAAAAGCTCAGCAAGATATAAAGCTTCATTTTTACCTTCTTGTGTTTTGCATCATCCCGGTTGCTAGGCAACAGACATAGGTAAGGTTGGGAATAAACCTGAAGCTAAAAGAAGGTAGTTTACATCCTTAATTGCATGTGTGTTGGGAAATTTTTCCAATATGTGTGTGTGTTTTCGTCTCCTAAAACACACACACACACGACTTCATACCTGTGTATGTGCGGCTGTGCTAGTCTGTTTATCTGAATGTGTTCCAAGAAGCCAAATAGAGGGAGATTAACGTAACAATATCCAAATCCCCTCTGCCCTTGGACAGCAGGCAAAGAGGCTACAGACCAGGCGTGCATTGTGTCCTTTGTCGCCGTGTGCATTCTTGTTTGTTCGTTTAGATAAATAGATTCCTGTCTGCGTCAGCGCCAGCGCATACACATGCATGCACACACGCCCACGCACACACACACACACACACACACGCACAGACGTCTGCATGCCAGCATGTCTGGGGCTGTGAAAACTGTGCGCCCATGTGTGCACCAGCAAGTTAATCTAAACATAGTGTAGCGAGGCGTGAAGTGGAGCGTCCCGGTCGATACGCTCCAGCATGATATTGTCGTGTCGTGTTCCCACTTTGTATTCCCCCGCTATCATTATAAACTGGACCCCTCCAGGCTGGTGTATCTCATGTACTACAACTCAGCAAAGCAGGCTGTAAAAGTTTCAGCTCCAGGCAAAGAGATCATCCTCCTAAATTGAGGAAATAATAAAATAACGTCGACAATATCACGTTCTGATATCAGATTCAACCCAATTAAAAAATAAAAAATGAAAAAAATCAATCACGATGCAAACTTTCCCAAAATGAGGGACCCTTTATTGAGGCTGCAACACATTAGACTCTTGACAACCCCACCCTTATGATTTATTTGAACGGATTTACGTGACACTCCCCTGTCAGAGAAGACTGCCAAGGGGCCTGGTGCGCTTCTGATGACTCGATTTGAGAAGGTTCTGTGAATAGCAAACACTTCTACACTTAAAACGGATTTTATTTGTCTTCTCTGAACTCTCGAATCATTTCGGAGACCAAATAAATCCCTCAGTTAATTATTGCCTCTTGCTTCCTTTGCTGACAAAAGGAGGAAATTGATATTTCCTCCACAATAACTCCTCTTTACATTGACTTTGCCCTTACCCACAATGCATCGCTTTTGTGTAAAAACATAATGCTTTTTAAGCTCCTAAGATTCGGCTTTTGCTGTCGCACCCTTTGTCTTATCCTCTGGCTCTGATTTGCTGGTTTTCATTTGTCCTCGTTTCACCCATCAAACCGTCTCTGTTGCATGCACTACTCTCACTCTTCAAGCCTGTTCTCCTTCCTTTTTGTAACACGCCTGGGATCTGGCTTCCTCAGCAATCCAACCGTGAGGGCAGGGAGTGAAAATCAGAAAAGGAACCACTAGATGTGAGAGGCAGTGCATTTGTTCAAGAGAATTCAAAGGGTCTTTCACAAATGTTTCAAAACCTTTTCACAAAATTCTGCTTCATTTGCTTCATCCAAACAATAAGAAAGTGTTTGTTTTTCTCGATGAAAGACTTGGGGAGAGAATACAGGAGGAGCTTGGTTATGTTTGGCCACACCTGTAACACTGAGTTTACATGCAATATCAAATATACGAGAAATCTTCATGCTAAAGGTTTAGAGTTTTTCCAGTGGCAATAAACCCAGTAGTCTCTATCCTGCATGGTTTACATGTTTCCCTGGTTCAACACATCATATTCCAATAAATGGTTCACTCTCAGGCCTTTGCAGAACTCAACACCTTGAGGAGATAGTTCAGCTATTTAAACACGCAATAATGGAGTAGAATTGAGCACCGCAGTTCTGCAGAAGGGTGGGCGTCTCTCGTTCTCATTTGGCCAATGTCCTGCGTGCTTTAGATGTTTTCTTGCTTGAACACATCAGAGTTAAATGGCTCTTTTGTTAACAAGCCCCTGAAAAGCCAGCTGACAGGCTGAGGAGATCATTCAACTATTTAAATCAGCCATGTTGGAGCATCTATAACATGCAGGACCCCAGTTCTCAGCAACCAGAAATGCCCACCTTGGTTCTAATACTTTACAACTGCAAAAAAATTCAACGGGAAGACTGGTTGAGGCCTGGAATACGACAGATATGCTTAAAACAACCGACATTAACAGCATTGCCTTTTTAACTATGTGACTCTGCCAGCATTAAAAGAGTCATCACCAACAACAAGTTCCCATGGATTTATAAGCCACATTAAAATTTGTGGTATGACCTCAGCCAACTCTTTCTGGAAAATGTAACTCACATTAATAATGTTACACAATTTCATGCTTTTAATGGACTGGAAACCTACCCAAGTTGCTCCAACTCTTGTGCAGTGAGATAAGCACCAAAGCACAGTGCAACCATCACCATCAGCAGGCATATAGTTAATGCAATGTCATGACAGGCCTTCCAAACATTATGTCTTCCGCGAGACAAGAAATGGCACAGGACTTTATCCCTGACATCTATTTTTCTCATCATCACTGCTTCTGCTGCAGGTTTGTGGTTCAGAGTCAGACTGTCTCTGAATGTTGGACACCTCGCACGTCCAACGAGTACGTATGAGGTGTCCACACTGGACAATGTCCTTGTCATTGTTGTAAATGCTGACATGTTTTTGTGCAATGACAGGGTATTGCTTGTTTCATTGCTGCCTCTGGAATGAATCACATTGAACTCAATATGGACTTCCTCTTTACACCCAATTATGAGAGCTTCACAATGGCCTCACAATTAAGAAGATAAGTACAAAATCGTCACACTGGCTAACATTTTGCCACCGAGACAAAAGCCGCCTTTATAAATACTGCAGATTTCCCAGTCTTTATCACACAAGGCAACATGGAAGCTATACATTCTGTGCTACATGTCACAGCACAGACTACACTATTTTGACTACAACAACACATGACATCAAGAGAGAAATGAGAGCATTAAAACATATTCATGTTCCATGTTCTGCTCTGTTGCCCAATCGATGCCGGGCCAGTGTGATATCATCTTACATCATCAGTACCGTTTTTCAACAGGTCCTGAGTGTTTTATGGCAGCGTGACCATCTGCACCGACAACACGTCTGTGTTTGGTGATAAAACTCCAACTCGAAAGGTTTCTCTGATTAGCTTTAGGACAGACAGCTGACAAATTAGAGCCCCAACGTCAGCGAGTTGAACACTGTGGCGCAGTTTATCCAAAAACAGCATAAATTAAAGATCCCACGCCTTAGCAGCTTAGTGGTTGTGGACACAAAATCCCTGTCCAAGCCATGACAACTCAAGTCTTTTATTTATCCACTTACTTTTAGCATGCACAATTTTGATTCTTTATTTAACTGAATCTCCCTTTACTCACTTAACAACTAACGTTTTCAACCAAAACCTTTGAACGCTAGCGTGTGACACACAAACATGAGACCTCAATCTCCACTGATGCTTGCCCAGAATGTGCAGCCATGACCTCTGAGCAAAAAAGGAAAACATGTTGGGTGTTAGTATCAATTTAGCAGGTTTAATCTCTTCCATATGGGCATGGGGTCTAATGCATCTGCTAAGGCTGTAAGCTGCTATGAGCTCTGTGGATACCAGCTAGACCTATTAACAGTTTGGCGGAGACTCAACATGTCCCAGAGCCTGGTACCTCAAGAAAAACTTCAACACCAAAAAAGAAAAAGAGACATCACTTTTGCAAAAGCCACAGGTCTTTTAAAGTTTGATAGAGGCTGCAGGTTGCACCCTTTTGCTGGATTAGGGTCAAGGTTACAGACTCAGAGCAAGATGAGGCTCCAAGTGCTGTCTGCAACTGCAGCAGCTGATCAAGTTTGACACAGAGATCCATGCATAAGCAGAAAACATGCAAGAGTATGTTTGGCCATAAGCCGTCAGCAGACCTCCTGCTCTGAAGCCGACTCACCTGAGTTCAATGGCCTCCCCCATGTTGCTCTGAAAACTCATCAAACACAAGATCCACAGGCAGATGAGGAACGATGCAGAGATGACGAGCCAACCGAGAGAAGAGAGGAAGAACTCCCTTGGACCAGCGGCCACAGCAATAATAGCGCAGGGAAAGGATGAGAGAGAAGAAGAGAGCGGCGAGAGAACATGTGATGATATTGTGAGTGAGATACAGAAACAGAGAGAGAGAGAGAGAGAGAGAGAGCCACACCTCTTCTTAAGGGATTAACTTTGTGAAAAAGAAAGTCCTGACACACGCAGAGACACACACAATAGGACGCGCACCCAAACACAGTCAAATTGCCCACGTGTTGGCATGGAGGAGCGTCTGATTTACAGGCACACACAGATACTGTACACACACGCACGCATGCTCACAGCTGCTCTAAAAATAAATACAGATCAATGTTTGACGATCCCAATCCTGGGAGCGACGAAAGATGGGAGTGGGAGGATTGAGAAAAGAGAGAGAGAGAGAGAGAGAGAGAGAGGAGGAGGAGGAGTGATTAAACGAGTCATGGCGGGAGGTGACACAGTTTTCTTTGCTCTCTATCGGCACTGGTCAAGAGTGCACTGGGGGAGAGGGCGAGAATTGAGGCTGGAAGCAGGGGAATAGATGCAAGATGTGCTCAGAGTGAGAACTGAAGCCACGGTTAGCTAATATAGCGATGTATTACCAGGGGCACATGGTACTCCTCTGGTGTCGGATGCTAAAGGGCAGGTCACAGCTGTGCGCCAGGCAGGGCTCCAAACAGATGAAGCTGTGCAGAATGAAACCAACAGGCCACACCCAGACAAACAAATGGCTGAGTGATTAGCGTTTGTCATGTTTGGGGTGCAGTGGTTTCTGCTCCAGATTGTCCAGCCAGGAAAACATGTGCTGGCAGAACTGGAGAAACATATGGAGCATCTTAAAAATGTCAGAGCCTGTTCAGGTGAGATGCTGAAACAGGAACTGGTGTGTGCACAGCTGTAATCCATCTGCTTACAGTTCCAGGAGGTTTGTGGGTCAAGTGTTTAGGCTTTGATTTATAAAGCTATTAGGATTAACTTTTTTTTTTGTATTTTTACTTTATTATGTTTTGTGATAGACCGGCACCGAGTAGTAGAGGAAATTGAATACGGCTTCGCAAATTGGCGAAATGTGAAAAGTGTGTTATGTATTTGTGCTGCAGCAACTCCATCTGGCTGCAGTTACAGCCACAGTTATTTAGTTGTAGGTCTCTTCTTGTTTTGCACATCTACACACTTAGCTCCAGCTCCAGTAAGACTGAATAAAAAACACAACTTTCGATAGTAAATTTAGAATTTTTCCACAGACTATCAGTTGGAGTCAGGGCTGCACTTTGACTAGGACATTCTAACATAAATATGCTTCAGGTTTTTTATTTATTGTGCTGTATGTCCAATAGCGACTTTGGCTCTGTAGGAAGAGTAGTCGTCTTGTGATCAGAAGGTTGTAGGTTTGATTCCAGCTTCCTCATGTCAATGTGCCCTTGGGTAAGGCGCTTAACCCCAAATTGCCTACTGATCTGCATATGGGTGTATAAATGTATGGGTGAATGTGACTCCAGTGTAAAGTGCTTTGAGTGGTCAAAAATGATTGGAAAAGCACCATATAAGTTCAGTCCATTTAGTGATGTTCTCCTGCTATGAGGTGAATTTTCACTGCAGTTTCAAACAGGTTTTCTGCCAGAAATAGTGGAAACAAAACTATCCCCCCAGCATGATTCTGTCACCACCATAGCTTCTGGCTAAAACGTCAGAAAATGCAAACAGTTTTATGGGGTAAAAATTATTTTTGCAAGGCACTGGAAACATATACAAGTCATTTACTGATTTATCTCCTGGTATTTGTATTCATATTCATGTAAAATGTGTATAATCATGCAGGATATTGTAAAATGAATCTCTTAACTATCCTCACTGTCTAATTAGCATTTAACTTGCTTTATTTTGTGTCTGACACATTTTAACTCTTTTTTTTTCATGTTCCTAAGTATAAGCACAGAAACTGCCTTGTTTAAGTTTATGTCATACAAGAAAAACAACTTAAATACATCAGACCATCATCTAACACTGACTTCTGCTTAAGCCTACATTTTCTAAACAGCCACCTCTACTGCTAGGAGAACACACACAGAACAAGCATGTGGTTGTAATTGTAGATGGAAATATGCTTATTTTGAAGTCAGGCTAAAGGTTTGTTTAAGACCACCGTGATATTTATTCTAAACCCTGTGGTCCAATATGAACTCAACTTCAACAACGTAATCAGAGTTCTTACAGCTTCAAATGAGCTCAGTTACCGCTGAATATGAAAAGCTTGTTTTCTTTAGTAAGTGACACAAATTAAAGAGTAAGCACCACCTCACAGTGACCCCCACTCTTCTTCATTGTTCCATAAAATGTCCTGCACAACATTCTGCCAGCTGATAAGCTGATTTGTTGCCTGATGTGAACAACCCGAATGGCCGCCATCGGATATTCAGAGATTCCTCAAACATGCAGGAAATAATCAAAGCCACACTCCAGGTATGGTAAATGGTAAGTGGACTGAACTTATGTAGTTCTTTTCCAATGCTTTTGATGAGGGAATAACATTATAAAATTATATAAAGCTCAAAAAAGTCAATTTTACATAATACCTCCCCCCCTTTAAGAAAGGTAGACATCAAAAAGAGAGAGGTTCAGACGGATAAAACTTACATCACTTATTAAGGACTAACTGGAAAAGGAAGAGTTTGGATGTAAAGACTTGGGATAAGAAGGAGGGTTAGTGGAAAATGAACTAAACCAAAGCCAGAGTAGGAATCTTATATGTTACTGTTGAGCTACACACTGCAGATGGAGAAGGCCTCAACGCATTCAGTTATTCAGAACAGCCAGACCACCCAAAAGCACAACCAGCAGCTGGACTATCTACTTACTGCAGGTTTTACAACATCAACATTCATAAAGTCAGGAAGCAAATAGTACATCTCAGTTCTGAAGGCTTGTCCTGTCTGCAAAACAACATGAATATGTTGAAATGTCTCAGACTAAGAAAGTGCTGAGCCTAAAGATGTGGTGCTGGAGACACAACAGCAGTCATGTTGGCTCCTTTTGCTCCACAAGCTCCTCAGCCACCATGACTCCATCACATCCCCTAAGCTGTTTACACATCAACACCCAGAGCCAGGAATCAATGAGGGATGGGATCTAGAGGGATCAAAACGTCCTTGTTGGACTCTGGTTCTGTTTGTTGGGTTTGCTAAAGACACAGCACTCCAGCTTATGTCTAACTGGCAACTACGAGAACCGTCTGTCGATATTCGTATTGTCAGACGTTTTCCTTTCAGCATTTATTGTCACTTCTGCTTAAAGAAGTGACAATAAATGCTGAAAGGGCAAACACTGGTGGGATTCTGATGTACTTAAATGCTCCCCCCATGAGGAAAATGTGTCTTACTACTCATCATGTTAAACCAGACCACATGTAAGTTGATGTAGATCCGCTGCAGCTAATAAAATGTGTGTAGAAAGACAAAAAATAATCACATATAATCCTTTTATTATGTTTGCACATGCCGTTATTGGTGCCTTTGAATACACAATGGCTAGAGAAAATAACTTCTGCGGCCTGTCAACCTGGTAAAAGAAATGCATCACATGAAAATCATAGAAATGAACAAATCTGCTCAAGAAGCTTTTTTTATTCAGTCTCACAGAAACACACCAAGGTCTGTCTTTAAAGAAAATTACGAGCAGAAACCAGAACTGGCAGATTTTCAGTTTGACCAGCAGAAAACTGGTCATTCTAAACACGAGAGTGGACATATTTATAGCTGCTATAGTTAGTCATTATCATAAAACACTTACAGGTGGGATTAAGATGCCTTTTTGCTGTTTCTAGTGTATTTTTGAAACACTGTTACTCCCCTGAATCACCAACTGATCTAGTCACAACCCTTTATCAGCTGACAGGTGAAAGGGAAACTCGGCAATGCAGCTTGAATGTATGATGCAGCAAATACAGGTGGTCTGTGTGACCAGCTGGGTAAGATTTAGGGCAAAAACACGCAGAGGAAAATATCTGCAGCTTTAACACACACCATTTCTCAGCATTAAAACATATTGAACTCTGAGACAAGGTGCCATGCTCCATAGATTTAGCCTTTTAGGAGTTTCCTAGCATGTGTAACACTCTAGTCTATTTTATCCTTTGGAGATTCTTGAACTTCCTCCTCTGTCATGGAACCTGCTGGATTTAGAAATGTTTACAGTAATTAATTATATGGTTTAAGAGACTTAAAAATGTACACTCCAAATAGATTTGTCTTTATTTTAAGGAAGCAAAACCCTGTCTAAGAGTAATGGCTCTTATGCGCACACAGTGTGACATCACCTCTGATCCTAATATAAATATCAAACAAGCATAGTAGGCAAGACGAGTGAAAAAAAAAATATTTCTAATGCTGTTAAATATGACTTCCAAAAAGATCAGCTAGCTAAACTTGGTTTTGGAAAGTTTTGAGCTCTTTCCACTGCCTACTCTAACGTCTAATAATCTTGATCAAGATGACTTTGTCCTCCTACACCTATTCTCTTTTCTTTAGGACTCTTTCAGCAGCGAGATGCACAGAAGGAGGAGGGAGGAGAGCGAGGGCGAAAGGGGGTCTAAAAATAAGTGGAAGACAAAACCACAGAAGAAGACAAAGACAGTTGGAGTCTGTTGGGAAAGGTGCAGCACATGAACATCCGCAGAGGTTCAGGTTTTCGATGGTGGCAAATGTGAGAATTTAAGTCTATGGGCATCTGTTGGTGGATATTAATCAACAACCCTGTTAATGAATAGGTTTCCCCCCAGGACAGATGCTAATATAAACCTATTAAAACTGCTGTGTGGTTATGAAACATGCTGATGTCACCAGTCAGGTCGTAGTAGACCCACAACTTGTTCATGGGGAGTCCTCTACCATGTGGTTCCCCTTACAGCAGATGGGTCTCTGTGTTTGTGAACGTGTTAAATCTGACTATGTGCCCTTATTACCACCTTGGCTCAGCGACTCCCTAACAGCCTGTTATTTTTACCCCACCACATCTGAGCGTAAATTAGCCACTGCTCACAGAACACCCGGCCTCCGTTAATTATCTGTGCAGCAACAAACAATCATTGAAATCTGTGTAAATGAGCAATCAGGACGTAGTAATCAGTCTTAACCAATTTTCCCTTCATCTTCTCAGAACTGAAAACTCGTAAACTCATCAACAACCTGCGACTTGTTGGGAATCTGGTAAATATTAGGTATAGCAGTTGTGGTATAATTTTTATTTTTTTTATTTTTTATTTTTTGCCAAAACCGGCACACTCAAACAACTGGTAGGCCACAAAATTCATTAATTTAAAAATTAGTTTGTGAGTTATTTTTTTAGCCTTACCTGTTCAACAATAAACATTTCATGTTTTCAACTGTTGCCTTGTTAAAAGAAAAACAGATAATTTTTACATTGTTTGTGTCATCAATTTTTTATATATATTTTGATGGCCAAATTTTTTTTTACCATTCTTGACTTATTAGGGGATGAAGAAAGTAATTTCAAAGGCAACAAATGGTCCCAGGCCTACACTGAGTTGAAGGTGCCAAAGGTGTACACAGCCTCGTTATGTTTCCAGGTTTATCACTTTTAAAGTCTCACTTATCCTGATTAATTTAACTGAAAAACAAATATCTGCTAGATTTGCTGATCTGCATGATTCCTCCAAAGCCATACTTTACAGAGAGGTGACAAAGAATCAAAAACACTGTTATTGTTCACAGTTGCCACAGTAAAACATAGTAGTGGAAGCATTATGGTCTGCAGCTATTTTTCTTCTAATGATACTGGTGAGTTTTCTTCTAATGTCAAGGTGAATGAAGTAATGAAAAATTCAAAATAATAGCTGCCACGCCATCTCGTTTTGAATTTAAAATTAAGGTCTCTGTAACTAAAAACATCATACATATTAAAAAGCTGTTGTTTTTGCTGGTGTTTGCACTCTTATGAACACATTTCTAAGCCATCTGCAAACTTCCTCCGGCTTTATTGAATTAAACGCTAATGACGGAGCCATTAGCTCAATGGAAAGATCTGCTTCCAGACGTCTTTACCTCCAGCTGTAAGCAGGCTGCTTTTTCCACTTCACTTATCAGGGCTAGATCCAACACCATAAGATCACTTTCAAGCAATTAGTAAACACTGCTTTGTTTTCCTGTTGTTACAGAAACCAAGCCAAAGGCAGAATGTTGAAATTCAACCACTTTACTATAACATCATTTCCTACAACACACCAAATGGTCCAAGAATGCTCTCTAAGCCTCAATATGTGTTTATGCATGTGGCGAGCAACATGATTTTACTCCTCTGTAATTCAGAGACATAAAAACAGAGATTCTGGAGAGAATGAAGCTTGAAAAAAATTTTCGAGGATATAAAAGCTGCTTAAAATTCCTGGCGGTCTCCTTTGAATAAAGAGTAAAAGCTGGGACATTGTAGTCTGTAGTGAAAACTGACACAATTGCAAAATACGATCAATAACTATGTCGTCACACAGCACAAACTTCAGTGGCTTTTATTAATATTTTATGATTTGCATCAAGTTCCAAGTGCAAACTTTTTGCGACCCTTGGATTGATTTTGTGTGACCCTGACTGCAGTTCAAGAATCGTACAAATTTGGCCTCATCAAAACATGTCCATGTACTAGGATGGTCCGGTCCAAGTCCAGACTCAAGTCCAATTGGGAATTTGTTGCAAAGCATGAAATGTTCTGCTTACAGAGATTCTCCATCCAATCTGACTAAACTTTGAGCTTCTTCACAAAGAAGAATGGGCGGGAAAAAAAACTCAGATGTTCTACCAAGTATTAACTCAAAAGAGCAGAATACAGATGTATCGCACACTTCCCAGATATTTACAGTTAGAAAAAGAAACATGTAACACCACTCATCCACTTCAATCTATGCACCACTTTGTGCTGCAAGAAACATTAACATTTGTGGTTTTAACTTCACGACAGGTGAACAAGTTCAAGGCCCATGAATGCTTCTGCAGAGCACTGCAGCAAAGGCTGATTCATCTTGACAGACTAAAAATTGCCTTTTTCATGCAGGTTAAAATCCACCCAGACGAGCAGGCTGTCTAAAAGCAGAGCCAGTTACTCTGCTGTAACCTGACAGGCTGACCTGTCCACTCCTACCTCTAGTCAATACTGCTCTCTCTTTTCCTTCTCTCTCTGTCTCTTCCCTCTGTGACTCTCCATCACCATATATCTCCATTATCCTGACTAAACTCCCTCTACAGACCATCACACTGCCTGCAGTTAAAGACAGCTAGTGTAACTAGAACAGACATGCACACAACAACATGGTCAAGACTTCACAGGAAGAGAACCACTCAGACTTATAAGGTGTACATGCATGTTGGTTTTGTTACGCATAAATAATGTGAGGCTAAATGTTAAGTAGTAGTTCCCATATCCTGTTCCCTGTCAGCATGGCACCCTAACTCCATCACGCTACAGCGCACACACACGCACACACACACACACACACACGCAAGCAAAGACCACGTGAAGACTCGGCTGCTGCATGGCAACCAGATGTCATAGCAACCAACGTTCTTCTTTTTCCTTTTTTTTGTAGGATTAAAAAGGAGAATGAGGGGGGGGGGGGGGAGAGAAAAAACAAAAACAGGAAGAGAAAGGACTGAAGAAGCAACATGAGTAAACAAACATGACTGAGATCAGATGAGACGTAGAAAACAACGGGCCTCTATTCTCCCTGATCAAAACCAGGTGAGACAAAACAGAAGCAGTCACTCTTCTAGTCATCTGCTGACATGTTAATGTACACCATATTACAGACATGAGAGGGCCCTAGAAGCTACTTTGTAATTACACTGGAAGAGAAGGAAACGTGAGTACTTCATTTCACGGCCCGCTGCGATGCCACCACTCGTTCCTTCAGGTTTAATTTCCAAACATAATGGCACTGAGCTATTAAAAAAAACACATGGAAATGAAAACAACGGGGAACTTCCATGATATGCATTCTCACAAAAACCTGTGTTGAAGAGCCTGTCTCACGCTTGTTCACGTCACAACATTCTGTGAACAAATCCGACATACCACATTTTTACAGTGCAAGAAGCATTAAACCCAACTAGTTGTCAGACGTAACCAAGTAAGAAAATCAAGATTACTTTTACTTCTCCAATCATATAAAAAATAGACAAGAGTATTTATAATAGAGTATTGCAACTGCAAACCTGCTAAGACATGATCGTCCAATTAAACAGGGCAGGCAACAATAAGTTTAGTTAACGAAGCAGCCAGGAGGCCTACAGTAACTCTGGAGGAGTCAACAGCTCAGGTGGAAGCATCTATTGATGTAACAACAAGTTTGACACTCAACAAATCTGGTCTTTAAGCAGGAGTGACAAAAAGAAGCAACTTTTGAAGCTGTTAGGGAGAAGGCCATGTGCTCTCCGTCAACGTGTTCGAGGTTGAACTACTTCACAAAGAATTAGCCAAAAGTTAAGTCTGTGTAAGTGAAAGGCTGGTAGAAACCTACCCCATCAAATCTGCACCTGCAACTGCAGCAAAAGAGCATTGTATTGTCTCCAAGGGTGCAGGACACTCGTCCATATCAGATCTTTATCTGCAAAACATTTTGAAATTTGCGAATTATTTTCCTTTCACTTCTCACAGTTAAGCACAACCCTGTATTGTTCTATCATAACTAAAATACACGGAAGCTTAAAGCAGTGAAACAACAAAATGTAAAACAAGTAGAAAGTGGTATGGATGTTCGCAAGGCTCTGCAGTAGCAAACCAAAAACATGACCCGGTACTTACCCTTGTTGCATTTATCTTACAAAAGTTTACTTATCTAATGTTTTCTTCCTGTGAAAATAACCTCTTGTCGTCTGGTTTTACTCTGATGGCTTACAGTTCTGCTTCTCTGTAGATTGCACACACAATGGTGGATGGTGCTCTCAGGGTAATTCACAGAGGAGAGCAGGGAAAGGGAGAGGCTTTTGTTGCCTGTGTAGCAGCGTCCCTGCTGGATATCAGGAGTATCGCCGTTATGGCAACAGAGCAGCTGTCTGTGTGCATGCAGCTGATCTCCATGATCCAGGTCACATCAGCCAACATCTCACCTCTGACCTCCAATCCAGACAGCGAGAGCTACTTCCTCCCTTTTCCTTCTTTTTTTTTTTTAACCAACTTTCTAAATCGTGCTTTAAGAGCCGTAAACATTCATTTGTATTCATGAGCTGACTGTCACCACAATGCAGTCATGCATAATGCATACTTCTGCATGTAAAGCATAAACCTACAAGGCTCAAAAAGTATACAATCAATAGAGCTTTTAAAGCTTTTAGCAACTCACTCCGACACTCTCAGGCTTCCTGTCTGGTGAGCTTCTACGTTGTTTGATGCATTCCTGAAACAAGATAACTCCATGTTCTTATAACTGCATATCTTCCTAAAAGTTTTTACAACAGGTCAGACGTTGGCTCAATATAAATGTTGACCCATATGTCATTCTCTTTTCATATGAGTAACCCCAACCATCTGTCTGGCTGTGCTCAAATTTGTCGTCTGAGAATCCATCTTGCGTTTTTTTTTTCTTTTTTTTTTTTCTGGGTCACAAAGAGACAGTTGCATCTTCACCACTTCTTCTAAATTACAATAACCCTTACAGCAACATTTTGCAATGCAACATGTTTCAAGAGAGAAGAAAATATCTCCAGTAGGACAAAGCCCTTCAGAGGAAAATTGTGGGTCATGATTGTGGCCTGCTTTGCTGTGGTTTGGGAGTTTTGGTTTCTGTGGAGAGGCGAGACAGGATGACCTTCACGGGGTGGTCGTGTCTTATCGACCAGCACTAAAAGCCAAACGCATGGAAGAGGAAAGGGTTTTAAAATTCCAGCCATGGATTGTGGTGGCGCTGCAGCACTCACCCGCTGTGGACTGCTGAGAGGGGGGTCAATACACTTACTGACCAGAAAACGTGGGCTCACACATGCAGTAACCGAGATGAGTCCAGCCAACTAAATTAAATAAAACATGATTTAAACAAAAGCAGGGATGATATAATGGTCAATATTTCAATCAGTCAATTCAAACTGCGGTACCAAAAGACCAGCAGATGGAGAAAACTGAAAGCCAGAAGATGAGCAGAAGAAGAAGAACAACAGCTGATTTTGGAAATACAATATCATATTTCAATAATCTGTATCGGAATCAGCATCTGCAGCATTAGGCCAGCACACCTCTGTCGGCTGCCAACATAAGCCACATTTTAAGTATCAGACGCATATGTTAAAAGAAATTATTAATATCAGCCAATACTGATGTTGATGCCGATACGTTCTGCTCACAGAGAGACGGGCGTTAAGGCCTTAAACTTGGGTTCACAGTCGCAGACTTGGATGCAGCAGAAACGCAACAGCCCACCAAATACGCAGTTTTTGTGATTTTGATGCAGCACAAACAGATTTTAAAATGTCGACTGCAAATCAATAAATAGTGCAGATGTAGCAAGGGAAGACAAAACAAGATTTCCTGTTGGTGAAAACATCCTATTGTGATTTCTAGAGAAATGTGGGAGCATTCAGGTCCTGCGGAAAAGAAGAAGGAAGTTAAGAGAGACTGTAATGAGTAAACAGAGGCGAGGTGAAGACTCTCTGGCAGAGAGACCGGCCGGGAGAAGGAGACAGAGGACAAAGACAAGTGGACTGGTGTTTAGGCCTGTTGCTAGAAAACAGACCCTCAACAATGGCCACTTTGACACAGAGCCGAGGAGCACATGAGAGGAGAAAAGGAAGAGAGAGAGATGAGTTAGGACATTCTTACAGTCACTTTCTCCCCCCATTCCAAGCTCCAAATCCTCCTTGAAAGCGACACAGCATCTCATTAGGAGCAAAGGGAAGATACCTCAATTGGCACCATGTGCCCTGGTGAAGCGTGGCTCAACAAAAGGGGGGGATTTTTTTTTTCTAGAAAGTGAGGAGTATCGCTCTACGAGTGCGTAGTCAACACCCACCCACCCCTTTCCTGCCAATACAGATTACAGACATGCACCACAGATGGCCAGCGTGTCTCGTCTTTTCACCGCCACCACGGCCGAGAATAATGCCCAGCGGTGGCCCCTCCTCCTCCTCCTGCGCTGCCTTTCTCTTTTGTCAGCACGTGTGTCCGTCAAATGGAAGCGTGTGTCTGGGACAATAGCAGCCAGACAAAGAGTCCGCCCACCCCACCCCCCCCACCAGGATGCTGAATAGGGGGGCACGTGGGGCTTGTCATCGAGGGAACAATGGCGCTGGGAGAGGGAGGGCGTGGCACCCCAGCACCGAGGGCGAGGTGAAGCCTGGGTGGCCCTGAGGTCATGTTCCAGCTTGAAGGGTTTCGCTCGTTTCAGCACAGCCAAAATTAGAGCAGGAAATGACGCATGTGAGAGTTCTGCTAAAATTTCAAGATTCTAATCTTACTTTTTTATTTGGAGCTAAATTATCCCTCAAAGTTTCCGTTTCAGGATTGGAACGTAATACAAGAAGTTTCATGTGTCGACCAATTAACTCAGCATTGTTCGTGATACATGAGCACCTACTGCACACTTCTAATGTGATGAGAGACAATAAGAGTACGCAGAGTCACCTTGTATTGGTGTTTTCTAACTCTTGTGTTACGTCAGGAAGATTCCTATATCCATCTTGGAATGTAATATTTCAGTATAACTGTCACTACTAGGCAATAACCATCCTAATTCATTTCAAAACACTGTAAAATCTCTCAGATTACAGGAAAATATATCTGAAGTACAAAATCAATCTTTTCTATTTACAGGTATAGTAACATGTTTTTACAGTGTAGGTTTGCATTTGCAAACTGCAATTTTTTTTTCTTGGTTTTGAAGTAATTTTTCTCACATCTCCTCCTGAGGTTAAACCAGACTTTTCAAAATCCAAAATTTTCTTCCTGACATTTTTGCAGATTTTTTTCCCCCCATAAAGTCACACAGGAAGCAGAATAAGTGAGACGCTACCTTAAAATAAATGCGCCTCAGTTTAAGATAGCTGCTGTTAATTAAACAAACGGTACAAAGCATCACTTGGGATTTCCCAAAATGTTTAAATTTAAAGTGGTCAAGTTGTATGTGTGACAGGGTTTTATTTTAACAATACTATAGTTCGTCAAAATCATTTTATTTTGTCAAAGTTATCTATATAAGTTATGTCATGTTGGTCTTTACAGTTGGTGGTTACCATAGCAACCAATAACTGTCAACTACTCCCCTTTTCCTGTTGTCTTCTGCAACTGTGAGACAGAAGTTTCTGGGCTGATGCTAACCAGCAACTTGATTTTTTTCTCTCTCTCTCTCTCTCTCTCTTATTAGAATAAATGCAGTGAGTGTGTCTGTTGTGAACTGAACCTACTGGACCTGAGATGAACAAAGAAGGGTCACATCAACTTCTGAATGTGAAGAAATGATAAACTGGGTCTAAAATTGGTGCTACTCTGACATGTAGCAGACAGGTTTTATTCATGCTTGCTAAAAGGGTCTAGTAAAAGTCAGTGGGAATATTTAAATATCTGTAAGTAGTGAGAGATGCCAGTGGTTTATCGTTCAAGCCTGACCGGAGCACAGATGGTGAGTCGAACAAGATGCTCGCTGACGCTGCACCTGATACAGATGGAGATACTTTGGCGCATGATGAAGCTGATGCCCATGAGCAAACATTAAACCAAATGGCCCAGCCCCAGCTGTTTGTTCTGCAGCCCGAGGGGCCGGTTTTCTCCAACGGGCGACCCGTGGATGCATCACACCTCCTGGGACACCTTTGATGTGGCTTATTGGATTAAGCCCCGGACAGAAGGGAAGTCTCAAGGTGCCCGTGTTTATGTGTACGCTCATAAGATCACGCGTGCTTGTTTGTAAGCGTAGCTCTGTTTTGTGGGGGTCAGAGCGCATTGTGAATTGGGCGGAGGGACGGATGCTTGGAACAGCTGGGCTAAGTCTGCAGGGGGACACACCGACAGGAGAGCTTCGAGGGGGGGGGGAAGGAAAAATAAGAAAGGGGCAGACACGTACATCCAGGCAGGCAGGCAGGCTGTTGACTGGCTCTTTTGAAGCAGCAGCTGGTTAGACTGGGGGTCCTACCAGCTGTGCCTCCACTGACCTCTCCTCACAGCTCTCCACCTCCTCTTCCTCCCCAAATTCTGCTTCCCTTCCCCCCGGCAGGACAGATTCCTCCCCAAATGCATGCAGAAACACACACATGCGGCCATCTGTCAGGAGTGGGACAGTTGTCTCCCTGATTGCTCCATAACAGGGCGTCTGCATGGGGAAAAACCCCTGAGATATGCATCGCTATTCTCAAGCACGCGTCTGGACAAGTGTCCTCGGACATCAGAGGCGGCCATCACTAACACGGTTTGGCAAAAAAGTATTTACATGTCTTTAAATTTCTCCACATTTTACCAAGCTGCAGCAACAATTTTCTGTGGTTTCTATTTGGGCATTAAGTGTGGTGCAAAATTAAATCCAGCCCTCTTTACACTAAATAAAATCCTGCAAAATCAATTGACTTAAGAATTCATGAACATATTTATACACAGGGTTTGTTTTTTTTTACTTGAATCCTGAATTATTATATTTTTTGTATTGCTTCTCTGTGGCTCCTTTTGAATCTGTATACTCTTTTTAAAAATTAATCCATGGCTAAATTAGTGAACAATTATTTCAATAATTGATTCATCTGATTAATCATTTCAGCCTTAATCCACAGCTTATACGGGATAATTTGTTGATGTGTCACACTTTAAGCTGTGCCCTTCACAAATGTGCCTTTTTGGAAAACGGGTAAGAAAAATGGCAGCCATAGAGAAAAAGCCACAAGAAATGTGTTTGCACTTTCCCACAAGTCACGCAAAGGACACAACAAACACATGAAAGACGATCTTCTGGTCAGATGAGCCCAAAACTGAACCTTTCGCCATGGGCTATAGTTGTTATTTGTGGAGGAAACTCATTCTTTTCTTTCCAGCATTTCACCCTGATTGTTCAAACCAAACAACGAAACATGTTGGCGGCCCCATCAAGCTGCGGAAAATACGACTAATAAACCTCCAAGAGAAAAATATTCCATGGATAATTAATAAAAACTAAACTTTATGCACTGTCATAAAGAAGCAGGAACATGAGGTTGTGTTCATATTGTTTCCTTGTGTTGGTTGAAAAACAAAAAAACAACTAAAAATGGCTGCTCTGTGAAAAGTATTGTCCCCCATCATCAACTTTAAAAAGCTGCTACACTGACAGTATGTCTCACATTTCCCAAATCAACCTTTTTGTTAAAGAGGCTGAGTCACGCATCTCGCCGCCTGCCTGTCGCTGCTGCTTTCTTCGTTACGATCATCCGGCCCGACAGCAGATCAGCACCAATTAGCACTGATTTATACAAAAACAAAAAAGTTGCCTCTGCTCTAATGCGGGCAGCATCACTTCAGAGGAGCTCGTTTAGAATCAAGCGCGTCCACAGAGTAATTGATTCAAGCTCTGTTCTTGTTTTGTTGTTGTTTGTAGCTGGCAGGAGCAAATCCACTGGAACTCAAGAAAACAAGGAGGCAGAAGAGAGAGACGGAGAGAGAGAGAGAGGACCAAAGCCAAAGAAATGTTTATTTTGGAGAGCAAAAAGAAACCATATTAGATTGATGCTCGTGGAGGAGAGGAGTGGGAGAAGTCTTCTTCTTATTTTTAGTGTCTTGTTTCAGACAATCTGTTGTTTAATTGGCCTTTTTGAATGGACACTAACTGGCAGCAGAAAGGGAATAGAAACAACCTCCTCAAAAACAATCTAATGAAACAATTCACAGGCAATTCTGTTTTTGAACAAATGTTCAGAACTAGAAACAAAACTATGCAACTGCCCAACCGCAACCATGCAACATCATCTCCCTCCAGCTAAGCCCAGCTGATGAGGCCAAGTAGAAGAGATGGGGAAGTCTCTGAAGCAATGTAGGCCTCCTGACTAAGGTTGGTGTTCAGGTGGGATGCAGCTGCATTTAGTGGGATGCTGATAAAAGGACGTGGCTTTTAGAGCTCTAGTACCTGGAGGCATCTTCAGAGTATCTGCATTAAACTTGCACTCTGCTACTAATGCAAAGCCAATATCATCTATTTCCTTCTCCTGGAAGGGTTAACAGAGTTAATATTAGATGGGGACAGATTGCATTAGATAACACAGACCCAGATAGAGGCTAAAAAGAGAATCACAAACGGGAAGATTTATGACTTACGGATGTACAGATGGCAATGAGGTGAGTGCTGCGTTTCACAGCTTCAGGATGCTTCATGTTTAGATGGCCTACGTTGTGCCACTGATTCGTCTTTATTTATAATCAGCTTTTGTCTCCTGACATTACAGCACTTTAAAAGAAAACTCAATAAAATTAGAATCTGAAGGCTCTGATGTCATCCTCACTGAGTTTGCCTTCTGCCTTGAGATGATTTGCTTTTCCCTATTTCTGTCTTCTCATTATTATTTTAGCTTCAACGCTGTCTAAATATTCATAACCCCTTGATCCTTTTATAGATTTTGTCACGTTACAAATTTCAATGTGTTTCAGTCTGATCAGTGGCGCAAAAAGTGGGTATGCACGGAATGCAACGCATAGGGGCGCTGAACTAGAGGGGACGCAGTAATGCCAGAATTAATAATAAAACAAAGATTTTGTGGCATTCTCATTTAGTGACGTAATTGTATTAGTTGTGCTACCACCCCCACGCCACTAGAGGCAGTAGCAGGCCCGAAAAGGTGCAACGAAGGGGCAGATTTATAAGTACGCAGAAAGCTATGGAATTTGTTAAAAACTGTGAGCTGCGCTGAAGTAAGTAAAAGAGAGAAGTTCAAATACATGCTCCTTCTTAAAGATGGAGCTATATCCCAGATTTCAAAAGAAAATAAAAACGAGAGACCGCGGATAATGTAGGGAAATAGCGCCCCCCTTCAATTCCGGAGTGCAATGTGAAAGTAAATCTGCTGGGCCTCACCTTGACCCTCAGACAACAATACAGGACAGGACAGTTAAAACAAACAAACAAACAAAAAAAAAAAACACAAAAAGAACATCAATTTTCAAGTCTTGGCAAGGAATCTCAGTTACACTAAGGTCTAGACATTTGGCTATGCCTCTGCAACTTCCTCACACACTACATAACAGTTTGTCTTTGTTACTAAAAACTACAAACATATTCAATAAATTATAATGCGTTTATATGATGCCTGCTCGTCAGGCTGAAAGTACATTTTGAAACTAACAGCCTGGTAATAAACACACTTTTCATTAAAGTTTGTATTTTATTGGTCTGAAGTATTATTCTAATTTTAAATGTCATGTTTTTATTCGTTGTAAGTGGAAGGCTTTCAAACAATAATGTGTTTCACTTCGCAATAAAATTCCTGAAGTAAACAGGTTTTTCAGGAGTCTGTAAATGTTTTCATTGTTTTCATAGTAGGAGTTATCATCACTTCATTGTTAATGTTGTTTTACAGAGCTTCAGCAATTTGGATAACAGTAAATACATTTTGAATGGAGGCAAAAGCCAACACAATAGGACTCCATCCATTTCCAATCTCAGTACCTGGTGACAATGATGCCTCTGGGGTTTTTTTTCCTCATTTTTTGTTTTATGCAGGTGGAGCATATCAGAAAACCAGGCTTGTGCACAGCAGAAATTGTATCGAATCCTAGTTTTCAAAAGAAATAAGCACCAAGCCCTGCAGAGTGCTCTATAATAGGGTTGTGAAAGAGTATACATAATGCAAGCTGAGCTTTTTTTTTGTTCCTCACTGGGCCTCTGAACATCTGTTTTCGCGAAACATGGGTGCGCGCACAACTTCATCACACAGCTACATAATTTTAAAAAAAGGTAACATGGAGATCCGGCAGGAGGACACAGCGTGGCTGAGGGGCTATTGTGGGGCACAGCTATGCAGACAGCATGCATAAGCAGCCCTGCACTTCACAGGCAGGCGAGGTGCATGCAGCTGCTCTGTGGGCCGGAGATCTGTCCATCAAAAGCAGTCTCCAGGGAACAGGATGGGCAAGGAAAAAGAAAGCCACATCTCAAGCTGTTTTTCCTACCAGTGCTCACTACCAGCCGTCATTCAAGAGAGATGCACAATGCAGGCTGTGCACCTTACAGCAGAGTCTACATTCACAGAATGAAAGCTACTACAGCCTGCATCCGCTCTGTGCGTGGAGAGCACAAGAGCGTAAAAGCAGAAAGAGAGAGGAAAGAAGAAAAAAAAACACTTCAAAGCTGATCTGCAGCTGCGTAAAGGGGTTAAAAAGGTGCTGAGATTTTCCACTATTTCTCAGGAATTCATGGCCTGAGCCAATAATACGCTCCCTGTGTGGACCGCAGTGAGCATCTCGGGATGGATGGTATGAAAACACAGTCACACAGACCAGAGTTGAGAGGATGCACTGTCTCGGCCCGTTCTCAAGCAGCCATCTGGAGAAGTCCAGAAACAACCCAGTTGGGCTGTCGTTCCGCCCTGCAGCCATTTAGATCGGTTCTCTCCTAAACACCACTAATGGCCAAAACAAGCTTCCCGTCTTCCTCTCGCAACATGCAGGCGACACAACTCTGTCATCCTAGAAGGCTGGTATTCACCAATGGATGCCATCATAAAGAGAATAGATAAGTGGCCAACTCCAGCTGCAATAATGCAGACAGGAAGGCCCTGCAGAGAGTAGTGAGCGGAGCTTTTTGCCAAAACAACATCACTTCCTGGCTCGAATTGCTCCACTGATGTCAAGACTGAGCATTTTATACCATTGTGGACAAGTTATATCTCATCCATTTGTGTTTATTAAACAATTTGTTCCACTGTTACAGCTCACTGTAAAGATCACAATATGGTAACCTTGAGTAAAACACAGTGCGGTATTTATACAATAATTTTAAACAAACCTATATAGATCTGAATACTTTTTCTATTTAACACAAAAACTCAAACGTTTTCTTACTGCTGCTAAAAGATTTGTGACCAGATGGTAATTACACTTATAATATTTGTGATTAATTTGCTTTTGATGACACAAAATATACTTGTAAAACCTTTTAATGGATTTCAACTGCTTATTCTATCTTTGTATTACATAACGGAGCCCCAGTTATTTGCGGTTCAGTATTTGCAGATTTTTCTGTGGAACGTAACTTCAAATTATCCTCGGAAAATCCACCTATGCAGATTTTTTTTTTTTTTTTTTTGTAAAGCATATCTGAAATATGTTGCACTGAAACATCTAGGTAAAGTGCTAATGACACGCTACTGGCTGGCATTTGCAAAGCAGCCAATCCAGAAACGTCACTCCTTTTTCTTTGCACTGATTGGTTTTTCTGCCAAGAGAGGAGACTACTAGCTTCTGCAGTAGTGCTAAAAAAGTTTCCACTGTGTGTATTAATGCATACTAGGCATTTGTACTAATAAAATAGGGAATTGTGAGCATTTTCAGACAGGTGAAATATTTTCAGACTTTAGCTACCTGTGAGTCCACAGTAATCTCTTGCTTTTTTACAGAGAGCACCTCTCATCACTCCACTATGTCTCTGGCACCTGATTAAAGGGATTTTAAATGACAGGGATGGAAGGAAGGCCGTAACTTTTTGCTACTTGTTTATTAAACGGTAAATGAACCATTTCAATGCACTAAATGCTCACTTGTTCCAAAACATTTAGTCACACAGGGTGACAAATACGGGAAGAAAACAAGAACTAATCACACCAAAGTGTTCCCATCACATTACATCACTTCCACGCCTGCAGCGGGTTCTGTTCACATTACAACAATATTTCTTTGGGATCCCAGGCTGGAGCGGATGCAGCCCATGGGAAATAATACTAAATATTGATTTTATTTTTAAGGCTGTTGGGGGGGTGAGAGCTCAGAGCCTAAAACAATAAAATATGACAGGATTAAACTCTAACAAGACAAAGTAATGTCATGCTTGTACATTTCATTCAGATGATCATATCAGAGGAGTCCTGCTGTGTGAGAGATAGAGGGTTCACTTTTGATAAACGATGAGCAGCATCAGCATATATGTCTAATCTGCCTTTGTAAAATGGGATTTTTGGGGGGAAAAACTTCTTGCAGGAAACTAGAGGGAGGGCTTATGCAGAATAACTGGGATTACTTCCAGTGGTATTTGCCTCTTTTTGCTTCTTTTTCTTTTTTCAACAGCGTAAGAAGTTTTACACAGCTAAACCCAAGCAGACTGTGGAATTTCTGTTGCGTAACTATTCATATTTCCTGTCCTGTTCAGTTACCATAAAAGAGTTTGATGAGAAAATCATGACTCCTTATGTCTCTCTGTTGAGTGATATAAAATATCACCTTCCCTTAATTGCCTTGGCAAGCAGTTTTTCCGGGCGTGAATGCATAAAACATCTTGTAAATGTATGAGTAAACCTTCAAAGTGCCTAACAGGACATTTGTGTGTCTATATAATTTTTATTCAATTCATAAAACAGCATATTTGTTTGAGAAAAAAGCAATTGCAGCACTATTACTGTAAAGAAATGAAGACATCAAACATCAGAAAAACCTACTTACAACCGTAAAACAAGGCTGGAGCTAAATATATTCAAAATGTTCAAATATTTACTTGAGTACATGTTGTTTTTTTCACCAAATAAGGTTTTTTGTTGCTCTAGAAAGATAAAAGAATTGGTGCACTGGAGCAAATATTATTTGTCCAAAAAAGGCAGTGTGTTTGTGCAGAAAAAAAACACAGATTTAATTGTATGTTTTTCCATGTGAAGCCTCCAGGATGCAGCAAATTCCAAATATGACAATTTGTAAAATCAGAGTTTAACCTCTTTTAGAAGCAAGTAATTTTCATCTACAACTTTCTTCCCAACAACTTCACCTTCTCAGTAGCGGTAATGTTATGGCAATAAATGGATGCTTTGCAGTTTCACTTTTTAGTAATGTGAATAGCAACCTTCACATTGCAAAGTCATTGCACATTTTTGATTATGTCTGCATAGTATTTAACCTGGTTCTGTCGCTCCTTTGTCTCTGTCTGCTCTCAGCTTTCTAGTCCATTCTTCCCAGGACTCCTGAGTGCCTAACATAATACATTAGAGGCTGTTAGGACCATAAAGGCCTGGCTTTAACTGCTGGCTGATTTACTGGCATTCTGGGTGGCAAACTTGCCACAGTGAATGCCTGAATTCCTACCGGACTTTTTGGGCTTACCAGGAAGACTGACTACTCATCTTCCTACAGTGCAGACAGACAAAGGCCCGTCTGTTCCTCTGGGAGCCAGCAGGGACCAAGACCACCACTTCCTCTGACTATAGAAGGCAGAGGGAATGTAGGGGATGTGAGTTGTGGGAATGAGAACGAGTAAAAATCCAAAGGAAGACAGATCGAAGGCAGAAAACAAGACGTGACAATAGGGAGCTGTATGACGGAGGTAAAATATCAGAGGACTTGGAGCAGATTTAGAGAAAGATCTCTGTTCTCTGACAACGAGCAGAGTTGAGACATTAACAGTGTTCCTCTCAGCTTCCTTTTAAAAGTTGAAATAGTCCACTCTAGATGCTAACGCCGTCAACAAGCTCCATCTCCTGCAAGCTTATTGCTTTCATTCTCTTGAGCATTTTACCGCAACTCGCCTGCGAAACGAGACACCTCTTCCTCCTCCATCTTGCCCTCCTTTCATCCCTCTGTTCGTCTCACCAGCGCTTACAATGGCTCCTCACCTCTTTCCTCTTGGCCTGCAGCCTCATCCATCTGCTCCTGTAAATAGCTGCTGTCATGTGAAAAGCAGTGTGCAAGACTTAGATTCTCCAGGCCTCATTTTCCAGATTGCCGTCTTCCTTTGTTTTAATGCAAAGGAGGAACCTACAGAGAGCTTCACTGCCGACAGCCCATTCTTGCACACACACACATACGTATATATATATAAATATATAAAAAATGCACATAATTAAATTCCTTTTTTTAAAATAAGGAAATAAACTTCCTTGTTTTAGGCATTTTTTCGCCTAAAATTCAATAATGTAGTATTCCTCTTGTAACGTCTGATCATACGAATACTTCTAACTTCAACGTGAAAAGTTCAGTGTAGCAAAACGTGTTTAATAGGAGATTTTTTTTTTTGTACAGAATTTGGTGAATTGGTGAACGAGTTGAAGCTAAATTGCTGTGTTTGAGTCAGTCTACTCCAGTTAACGATTAACTGATTTCTTTATTAATTGACGATTATTTAAAGCATTGACACATCACGATTAATCCAAGCGATTAATCCGAGTTGTAATCCTTTTCTCTACAAACAAAAAGAAGATGAATTCTTGTGAACCCAACATCATGTACCATCCCACCTCATGAGTTGGAAGTATTATCACATTCTTGGTCTGAATTTACTACAATAATTTTCACCCTTAGCATCATCAATCATGCATGTAAAGATTTGCATGAATTTCATCCCATATGACAAAATATAACGTTTTGTCATCATAAAACCAGATTTGTTTCCACAAGCAATTTCGTCCTCGAAGCATTTTCAAACTTTCATCTGTCTTACATGCATTATAAGGATCCTATTCATCTTAGTTTTGTATTGTTCATGACAGAGATGCTAACATCTGAGGCTGCTGGTCACATCTGCTGTGCAGATGGGCTCCATGTATAAAGATATATAAAAACATAAAAAGGAGAGAAGAATGTGGGAATGTGAATGTGTAAGGAAAGATCAGCCAATATTAAATGAAAGGAACAGTTTTAAAAAGTAAAATGTGATTTTAAGGTGAAAAAGGGCAACAGGGAAAACGGAGAGGGCAGCCACAGAGCAGGAGGTGAACTGATGTGGGCAGAGATAGAGAAAGAGATGAAGGTAGAGGAGTCATGTGGAGTCAGATGCTCCTAATCAGCTGTGCTGCTGTCAGAGCTCCTCTCTATAGCAACCGTGACTCATGGCACCAGTGAGCAGTTTCATAAGCGGAAAGCAGCTCTGGCACATTTCTTAAGGGATCGCTCTATGCTGTAGAGGCAACATGAGAAACAAACTGGATGACACATGAGCTGTGGTGAACTCAAAATGTACATGATAGCACATGCTGTCGGATGATATGTTATTAGATCAGAAATTGCAGGACTTCTTAGTTTTGACACATTAATCAGATTTTTAATGGCTTTCCCTGCCGATCACTGGTCAGGGTAGGTAGGTTAATCTATAAGCAGACAGCCAAGTCTGATTCACATTTCTTTCACATAACTGTCAATTATATAGCTGCTATTTTAATCTCACAATTTAGTTTTTAAAAAAAATCCCTTCTCTTTAAGTTTCAAATATTTGATTGTTATTAATTTTTTTCCTCTAAGAATCAAAATAGAATAAAAGCCATTAAGCAGAAATGTATAAATAAAGAAACTGTGTTGTTAATTAAAGTGTTGAAGTCTGGTTTTCAGACGGGCCAGTTAGTTTTATACTGGAGCAGATGCAATAGCCCAGACTCCTCCATCATCCGACACTGACCTGCACAAATATCCGATCAATCTGAGACCAAGAGCTCCGATAAGTGGGAGCAATAGCCAGGCCTGAGTCCATTGGATGTTTTATATTCCAGTATTAATAACCTAAAATCAATCACAAAATGCTTACAGACTCGCATCACATTTAAGATAAACTTTCTGTACTGAAAGTCAGTTGTAATAGTCTGGCACTTTTAAGGGAAGTGTTTAATCAAAATAATGAATTAATATAATCGCTGGACTCACACAAATATGTCAGGCTGTATACATTTTTCAATATTTCTATCCATATTTGTCAGTTTCATAATTTTGTCAGGTTTTTTATTTTTAAGCTGAATCTTATGACATTACTGGACGGTCAGAGTTGCGATATTTACTGTGACTCATTCTTTTCATCAAGGTTGAACTTTTGCACTCTCACAAAATGCAGACACTCACAGAAACCTCTTTTTTTCCTTACGTGTCCTCCATCAGATGAATCAGCTGATGTCGCGCCACCATATGAGACAGGCTTTCTGTACGAGCGTTACCGGATACACCGAATACATGCACAGTGCCCTTCCCTCACACCACCAGGACACACACAACCTTCACCCTCTTTTTAGCTCCTCACACAGCTCAGTGAATTGTCCTCTGTGCAGTGGAAGATTTAGCTTGACTGCTGTCTGCTGTTTACAGTATCTCCCTCTGAATCACTCTGATATTGAGCAATCATTGTATCAGACCTCGTTCTTTCTTCGGTAGCCTGAAAGAAAAACTCCCTAAGGCGCACAGACACACACACACGCACATATACACAATAGTCTACATAGATTATAAAGTACTGAACTGCATACATGGGGAGTGAATCTTCTAGCTTCTACACACTTGTTCCTCTGATGTAAAATAGTGCAAACAGTCTTTTCAGGCTCGTTTTACTGTCTCTGTTATAGAAACAGCCACCATCCTAAATATATTTTTACAAACCTGGTAGGGTTTATAGAATAAGTGGTGGGACTCGAACAAATTTTTCATCAAATTAAGGATCTTAATCGCAATTAATCCCATTTTAATCTGAAATCACATAAAACAAAATGAGCATTTCAGTTCAAAAACCGTTTTTGCTGCACAATTATTGAATAAACAGATAAATGAGCTATACAACAAATTTATTTTGTATAGCATATGTTATATGTAATAGCAAAGTGCTATTATATGCATTCAGTTGTCAAGTCTATACTTCTTTAGAAATGTGGACTGTGAATGCGGACATTAGTGCTGGGGATGTCTGTGCTCGCTGCAACATGTTTTGCATTGAGATGCTATTTTAGGCTTGAATAGCTTCGATGACAGGCTAACTCCTTTTAGCACAACTTGCAAACAATACTAGTCTTTTGAAGCATGTCAGATCATTTTTAAAGCAAAACTTAACCCCCAGAGGCCAAGAGCAGCGGTTTTGTCTTCCATTGCTGTTCATGGATGTCTCTTTTGCGTTACCCGTGCACAGTAATTTCCCGGTTGGGATGAATAAAAGTACTTCTATCTATCGATCTAAAAACAGTACAAAGCTTGTCCAGTCTATTTTGCTCTGACTCAGGTTATTAGTTTGCCAATATCAAACTAATAACATATTTTCCATCCATTGAATGGCTGCAATGTTTTTGCAATCATTCCCAAACTTTTGAAGTTTTGGAAGCATTTCTCCTTGTTGTCTTGTCTTTTTAAATAGTAGCAAAGAAGGATGGACCATTGTAAGATGTCGCATTGTTTTTCACAACTTAGGAAAAAGGAAGTCATGGACTACTTGTTAAAAGTCAGTTAAAATGCTGATGTAAAAAAGACATCTATTTAAAAATCCTTTTAGTTATATTTAATAGGAATTGTTAAATGTGTCACTTATTGTGTCGACAGTGGGTTCGATAAAGACAATTATTTCCTTAAGTAGAAAATGTTAAATTGGTTTAATAACATAAGTGATGTGTCAAACCCTTAATATTTTCCCTCTAAGACTATAAGGGCCAGTTTAAAGTTTTTGCACCCAGAGAGAAAACAGGTTAATGCTGAATAAGTAGGTTAAAGAACTCAACATTGTCTGGGTTTCAGCTCTGCGCTGTCTGAGCTGTGCATGCCATCAGCGGACAGAAAGTAAGCTGGAAGAGGCCTGCTCAGGAGCAGAAACAAAAAGCCTGTTAACTTGACCTGCCACCAAAGGAGATAGATGGAAAGTGTTCATTATTCCAAAGAGATCGAGGCCTTTTGCCAAAACACAGGAGACTGTAGCTCCGTGCCAATAAAAAGGCTGTCGTTCTGAGTCCCCGGCGGCAGATTCTCCGCAACATTCACTTCAATTATTTGATTCCGCGTAATAAAATTATTTCTTTTGCAGCGGCATGCAGAATGAAATAAGAAAAACTAAAAGATATGTGAGTCAACATTTGATTTCTGTGTCATGATTTGTGGTTGGAGGTGGTGAGGGAAACACGGTGGACCCAGGTTGTTGAGAATGAACAATAAATTTAGTGAAGATGACAGAGATACAAAAGTCCAAAGTCCAGAATGAGCAAAGGATAAAAGCTCAAACTGGTAGCAACTGATGACAAAATAACTGACAGCAGAGAAGACAACTAGCAAGGACCCAACAAAGAACAAGGAACACAGCTGGGTTTAAATACAAAGGGAGACAATCAGGGGAAATAAGGAACAGGTGTAACTAATCAAGGGGTAGCCAGGACAACGCAGAGACTCCACAGAACACAGAAACCTAAGTAAACACACAGGAAAGAAAACAAATCCTTACATTCTGAGATTTGATGAGTTCACTAATATTGCCACCACACTACAAACTTACAAGTTAACCTGTGCTAGTCTCTATAGCAGCTGATTTGTTTATGTCTCTACAGTTTAAAGGGGCATGATTGTTATTAAAGGTGACAGTTTGTAAGCATATCACGAACATAGCTCTTCACACTATTGCTATTTCACCCCTTCCTGCCTTCATTTTGCACGCATAAGCAGACAATCTTATAAGCATGTACAACAGGAAGACATCCGTCGCTCCATAGGGGCAGTAATTACTGTCTTTTGCATTTTCCTTTTACCGGTACAAAGAGGTCCTCCATCATAGTGCTGCAGCTGTGTTTCCATTTTGTCAGTTAGACAGGCTACAACAGGTCATGATGAAATAAAATAAATAAATCAATACACACAGAGAGCAGAAAAATGCAACCAATTTCCACTTTCCTTGTTATAACCAGTGAAGCAAAGAGAAAAACTGCTGATCGCCCGGGTAAAATGCATTGCAAATACACCCTCACACATCCAGCCCGCCCGCCCCGGCTCCCTGCACACATGCACGCTCTGTCACACCAAGCCAACACAAATTGTTGCCTTCACACATGACTGTTCACCAGACAGGCATTCAAGTCCATCGCTTCAATCATTTTCCAGTCTGAAATGGGGGCCTGTAAGGCTTTATGTGCAGAAGCAGGACTCTAAACCAAAACAACGCATCTGTCTTTATACTGGGACCATACCAGTAAAGTGTGCACTAATGGAAGTTTGTGGGAGCCAAGAGTGGTTGCATTTAACTAGCCTGCAAAAATCAGATATCTCTACTCAGCACATACTGGAGGCACTCAGGCAGTAGACAGCAGAGTGTGTGAAAATGTGAGTGTGTTTGACTGAGAGGGAATTAGGATGGAGGACGGATCTAAAACCAAGAAAACATGCATCACCAGGGTCAGAAGTTCTGCGCAGAAGAACGACAAAAAAGAGAGGCTCTGTTTGGTGGTTCACATGTTTCTGTCTTTCTGTTCATTTTTTCCCTCCTTTTTCATGTCTCCTATTTTCTCTGGTGCTTTCTAGCTGGTATGCAATCATCACAGTGCAGTAAACTTGAGTAAAAATATTAAATGTTCAAAAATATATGATTTTTTTTTTCCATTTCTTTTATTTCTGTTTTTTGTCGGCATACCTTGATATGGATAACCGATACCCATATCTATTCATCTTCACCTCCGCACCTCCTCTTCCTCAACTCATCTCTTTCCATCTAACTGAACATCTTTTATGGCATTTTCATCTTCTTAATAGTTTTAAAACGTCTCCACTGGCAGAATTGTGCGTCCAGCTTTAGGCTTTGAGCGTTCTTTTATTATGCTTTAACAACCACACATCTGCTGGGTAATTCTCATTGGATTAGAAGACCAAGCTACTTTTAATAACTCACTTAGTGCATTTAGTTAATTTATTTATTTCTGTTAATACGGCTGACACTTCTAGATTAAACATTTTTGCGTTTTGGGCTTATGTTGCGGGGCTGCAAGATGGTGCAGTTTGTAGCGCAAAAGTCTTGGGTTCAAATCCCAAACTGGGGTCTTTCTGCATGGAGATTTCATGTTCTACTCTTTGATGCGTGACTTCCCTCATAGTCTAAAAATATTACTATTAGGTTAACTGGTTTCTCCAAATTGCCCTTAGATACCAGTTTGTGTGCCTTAATGGTTGTGTGTATCTGTGATGACAGTCGGCCTGTCCAGGGTGACCGCTGGACAAAGGCACCAGCTCTCCTGCGACACTTCAAGGACAAGCAGGTATGGAAAATGGACGGCTTATTATTATCAATATTTTCTAAGAAAATTAATTTTAGTGTGTCATTATATTCAAGCTATAATGTTTAAAATCACGAGACATAAAAGTTGGTAACTGAAGGAATCATCTGAGTGTAATAGAATTGCACTTAAATTACCAAAATAAATTTCTGCTGAAATTCTAATTGACTGAGATGCGCCTTTAAAGATGAAGCCAGCACAGAGCCCAGTGGCAACAACACGCTGTAAATCCTCAAAAACAAGATCAGTCAATGTGAAGCACTGCCATTATTTAGAAGAATAGCTCCGGGCCGACATGTCTTATAGTTTCTGTCATATATTTTTATGCCTGCAGTTCTTCACCTTCAAGTCTCCACAGTTCAAGCGTTAAAGAACCCAGTAGTTTCAAAAGCATTGCAAACTAGTCATAAAGCAGTAAAGCACTGTCTGCAAACTGGGAGAGAACTTGACCTCCGGTTTATTATAAGACTCCAGAGGTCGGTGTTTGTAATCCACAGAAAAGCAGTATGGAGACGGTAGCAGCAGCCGGGGCTGGAAACGGAGCTGACTGTTTAGTAGCCCCACCCTGCCCAACACCGAGGGGGGAGGGGGGGCACTCCCTTTCCACCAGACGGCTCCTTGATTGGCCAGCTGGATGACCTTTGATCCTCGTTGTATTGTGGTTTCAGCATAACCGACCCTCCCCCTTGTGTGTGTGTGTGTGTGT